>NC_135907.1:2814961-2894287 GCF_964194155.1 Cetorhinus maximus | reverse complement strand
CA
This sequence comes from Cetorhinus maximus, assembly GCF_964194155.1. Classification (NCBI taxonomy): domain Eukaryota; kingdom Metazoa; phylum Chordata; class Chondrichthyes; order Lamniformes; family Cetorhinidae; genus Cetorhinus; species Cetorhinus maximus. The sequence goes on along the minus strand of NC_135907.1, from coordinate 2,894,285 downwards.
CATTCCCGACTCCTCGCATAGAGAGACATTTAAACCAAAAAAAGGGGAAAAAAAAACACCCCCCCCCCCCTCTCTCTCTCCTTTCCCTCCTTCCCTCTCTCTCTCTCTCCTCCGTCACACCAGGAGGGGAGAGAAAAAACCTTTTTTTTTTATCTCTTTTTTTAAAGAAAATCTCCCCCTTTCGATCCAATAAAGGCAGAACGATTCATCCACCTCCTCTCTCACCCTCCCTCCCTCACCCTCTCTCTCTGTAGAGAGAAAGCCTCCCCCCGTTTCCTTCACAAGGGGGGGGAAAAAAATTGGTGAGGAACCGTTTTTTTTAAAAAAAAATGTTGCTGGATTTTTTTTTCTCTTTTTAAATTTTTTTTTAAATAACGGACTCGGCATAAAAATTAGGATTTTTTTCAAGCGGTGCTACTTTTTTTTTCCCCCCTCTCTGCTGTTGAAGTCGTATTGCTGATATATTCCCCCCCCCCTTCTCTCTCTCTCTCTCTCTTTTCCTGTTCTTTTCTTCAACCCCCCCTCCCTCCCCTCTTCTCCTCCCTTCAATCCACACAAGCCCCAGCGAAGGATTTTTTTTTCTCACCACCCGCCCCCCCTCCTCCTCCTCCTCCTCCTCTCTCGGCGCCACTCTTTTCCCCCACTCCTCTCTCACTCTCTCACTCTCTCTCTCTCCCCCTCTCTCTATCTCTCTATCTGTCTGTCTGTCTATCTCTCGCTTCTCCCTCTCTCTCTCTCTCTGTGTCTCCGTCTCCTCTCCTCAAAACAAAATGGCGGCTTGTTGTTCTCTCGGCGAGCGCAGCGCAGCGACGTGAAAAAAAAAGGGGGGGTGGGAGAGAGAGAGAAGGCCCCGGCGGGCCCTTCGGTTCCGCTCGGCCCCGGCTCACGGAAAGGGCCGAACCCCCTGCCCCACGTGACCGCCGCCGCCGCCCTCCCATTGGCCGCCGGGCCTCCGGCATTACGTCATTTAACTCCCCATTCCCCAGGCTCCTGCAACAGGAGAGAGAGAGAGAGAGAAGGGAGGTGATTTCGATTGATTAAAATGTATATGCAGGACCTTTTTTTGTGTGTGTGTGTGTTTGTGCATGCACACAATATTTGGTTCGAAAATACTATTTTCCCTTCCGTTTCCTCTTGGATTTTGCACAATGCATTGTAAAGGAAGTCCCTTCCTTCTCTCCCCATACATAGAAATGTAATTCATGCCTCTACCACATACACACACACACACAAATAAATGGCCGGATTGTGCACATTTGTCAACTTTTTCAAAAAAAGGCAAAAAGAAAGCAGAAATCTCTCCATACATAGAATGGCATTTCATGCCTATATCACAAATTTTGTGTGTGTGTGCATGCACACAAAAATAAATGGCTTGATTATGCACATTTGTCAACTTTTTCAAAAAGGGAATATGAAAAGCAGAGGTAGAAGAAAACCAAAGTGTAATGTTGGGATAGAAGCAATTAATTATTCGAATAGGAATTGCTGGCAGTGTATATAGTAGTTTACATTATAGCAAATGAATCTACTGCAATGTAATGTTTCAGAAAAGGATTTTTATTTCATATTTTCCAAATACACAGTAGAAATTAAAAAAGAGGGAAATCACAGAAATAAACTGCCCCAGTTGTACATTATAATCCATGATCGATAGAAAAAACATATGCTTGAGGAACACAGCACCACAAATAAGGTGTCTTCAAGTTTATCCAGTGAAGAGACAAGCCTTGCAGATGAAGAGGGTTCTGGCTTATCTGATCTTAGCTGGGATAACAGAGGAGCATCATAATTGGCCACCGGACCTCCTGGATTCAGAAAAGGAGAAGAAAAATCAGTTAAGTTTCCGGCCTTGATCATTGACCAACAACCTCGACTGAAAATGTTCATTTCTGTGGACATCAGAGGAGGAGGAAACTAGGCATTGCTGTGGCCCCACGAGCTTGGCAAGCCTTGCAGACGAACAATGGTCACTTGGGTAAGTTGAAACTATACCTCAGCAAGAAGTCAATGCCAAAGGAGAGTTTTGGAATATGGTGAAGAAAGTATTTTTTTATTATTGCAGAGTTTTGAGATATTAATAGAAGTGAGAATAGTGAAAGTAACAAAATAATTAGAACCGGAGGTGTAACTATATCTATTTGTATAGACAATTAGTGTTGTAAATAGCAGCAAAATACCAAATGTAGCTGCAACAGAAAAGGGGAGGTGATTAAATAAATGTATATGCACAACCTTATTTTTGTGTGTGCACACAATACTTGGTTTGAGAATACTATTTTCTTTTCCGTTTCATCTTGAGTTTGCACAATGAATTGTAAAGGAACTCCCTTCTTTCTCTCTCCAGGCATAGAAATACAATTCATGCCTCTATCACATATATACAAAAATAAATGGCCTGATTGAAAAAGTTGACATGTGCGTACAAAAAAAGGAAAAGGAAGTCTATAGTCATGACCTAGCATGACCATAATCCGGAACTTTGGGAAAAGACTACAATTTAAGCAATGAATACAAAACTCCCTCATTAATGACAATCAATAGAATAGAATAGCAAAATAGAACCCAGTTGGAATATGTCATTCGGGTACCACACAGCATTCCCCCCCACCTCCCAAAAATATTTCTAACGAGACAATGACATCATCATCGATACTCCCAGCAATCATCATCATCAACCCAACAGCATTGGCCCCAATATGAACTGAAGGAATCCAGACCAGTTTATCAATGGCTTTAGTTCAGAAGTGGAAAACAAGTCTGGATGACTTTGTCATGGCATCATCAGGGAAATTATCTTTTCAAGCTGGACCATCTACCACAGCACCTGGATCGAAATGGCAACTCCATCTGGCTTCAAGATAAATTAACTCATTCCAGCCTCCAGGGGTATCTTATAGACGAATTGAAAGTGTGTGAATTAAGATCCCAGTGATCAGTTTGGCCCACTTGACAATGGTGACCCAGACCCAGGTCAGACAATATGTGAAGGCTTAAATAAAACCAAAACACTGCAGATGCGGGAAATCTGAACTAAAAACTGGAAATGCTGGATAAACTGGCAGCATCTGTGGAGAGAGAAACAGAGTTTCTGAGTCTGTATGGCGCTTCTTCAGAGAATGTGTGAAGGCTACTGGATCCTCTAGATTAGCAAGAATAAATCAACAATTGCGTCATCCTGCTCTCTGACATATTTTATTTCAAACTTGACTATAATGGCAATGTATGCAAACTGATATGGTCAAAAAAGTGAACAAATCTCTTTTTACAAAATCAGTGTCTACCATTTTAATTATTCAAAGATGAAATTCAAACTTATGTCCAGGATTCACAACTGGCTTAGTAGATGAACATATACTACATTATTTTGTACAGAATTGTACACTAGGCAACTGCCAAGTCAAAAGCTTAAGACTCTGAGCTGATCTCAGTTGAAGGGCACCACAATTGGAAGAGGGAGGAGGGAACCTGTCATCGGTCCTGCTCATGATTGCTAACAAGTAATCTAGTACTAGAAAATACATACGTGGACACAGGTACAGTTCAGTCTTGGCACTGATGCACTCAAAGGCGAAATAACCTGTCAACTATGTTGCACAAAGAACAGCCACTTAGATGAGGAACTGGGAGGCAGTAGAACTTGACCCCATCCAGAGTCACTTACTTTGGAATAGCAGGGGAGGAATATTTTCAAAATTGTACTGCAGACTTTGACAGCCTTTTGGGAGACATCCCATCCCTAATGACAGACTTGTTGACTAGCCAGAGAAATTCTGCACAGCAGCAATTGCTGCAGAAATCTGAGGAATATGAATTTTTATTTTGCTCGAGAAACTATCAGGATTTTTTTTCTCTTGCAAAATCAAGAAAACCAGCAGAAGTTCCATGCTACCAAGGCAACAGTGGTACTCCTACCCTTCCCACTTCTGAACTGGACAGTGTTACGATGATCTAGTTCATGGTTCATGTTGGTATTTGATTCACGTTAACATTTTAGAGGTAATGTTTACTTCTGAGAAGGTTGTTGTTGTGAATGTTAGGTGACTAAAATGCTGGGCTTCAGAGATTGCCAGATCACCTAAAAGAAAATGGCAGTTCAGAAGATTACCCATGTTTGTTTAATAGAGTCAGAATGTAAGAGAAGGAGCCATAAAACATCAGGTCGGCTTACTTAGTTGGAGAGCTGGAGACACGATGTCTACTCTGGTTGGAAAGAAGTGCAATCCAGAGAGATGTCTTGTTTTGGGAGTTAGAGCTAAATTAGATTAAACTCTGAAAGGCTACATTGTCATGGAGATGGGTAGAGTTTAAGAATAAATTGGTTTCAATTTATGTGTGTGTTTGCTGAAAGAGGGGGTTAGTTGCAGTTTGGACCTGGTGTGATTGGTAGCTCACAGGGAAGCCCTGGGAGCCATTAGCAGGCTTCAGGCAGTGATGGTTCAGGGGAATCCAGGAGAACTGAGAAGGTGGCGGAAGGTCACTGGTTCTGTGCCAGGCAGTTATGGCTCAGCGCAGCTAGGAGACTGAAGTTCGGAGAAACCCAGGGCAGTGCCAGTTTAGTGAAGCCAGCAGTCTGCGAAAGAGTTGGAAGTGTGCTGGTAATTAGAGGCAGGAGTGCAGCTTTATGAATCCCATGGGATGCAGTCTCCGGAAAAGAGACTGAACCATCGGGAGGTGAGCGTTGAGACAATCCAAGTCGGAACAGCTTTTGAGGGAATTTAGAGGCTAGTTTTTTGAAAGTGGAGAGTCAAAATCCCTAATGAGTGAGACAGAGTTTTAACAAGATTTTGTAACTCAAAGTGATCACTGACATCTGGCTGGGTTGCTGAGAAATCCAAGGGATCTGTCTTGGTCGCAGCTGCCATTTGATGTGCAGTGTGATGCATTTGACCACAGTTTTCTGTTAAATTCATATTTACCCCATGTTAACTCTAAAGATTAAAATTCTAAGATTGTAAATTATTTTACTTTTCTGACTTTGTAAAGTTCATTTTATTTGTTTAAAACTGTGGATATCATGGCTTTATTCTCTGAGTGGATAACTAGGATTTCAAACTTTGCCTATTTTAAACAAAAAGTCACTGGTCCCTAACCAGATAGTACCAAGAGTCAGATTTTGGTATGGAAAGTGGGAAGCCACTCTGGAGACTTGAGCACAAAATCTAGGCTGACACCCCAGTGCAGTACCAAGGGAGTGCTGCACTGTCGGAGGTGCTGTCTGTAGACTTCACCTCATTGGCACATTTGTGTAATTAATAAGACTTAAGTTATCAAATTGCACTGTGGATATGTTTAGTGACGAAAAGTCTTAATTTGTATGTATTATCAGGATAATTCGTTAATTTTGGGATATGTTGTTAAGGATGTCTTAATGTTGGCATCTCGTTAAGTGCCAAATACTGTGATGTAGCTTTAAGAAAGAACAAATGGGTCCTTTAAGAGTGAACTGAAGTGATAAGTAGGACAGGTTTTCACATTTGGGCTCTAGTGAGTCTAGCTTAGCAGTGAAGAGAAGCCAAAGCTACGATGCTGATTGGCCAGGAAGGTTGCCCAAGGACTAGATGTTCCAGGGCCTCCAGTCAAAGATACAAGTTATAGTTTAGCAGCTAGAAAGGACACCAAGGCTTCAAAGCTGATTCGCTGGTCTTGGGCCTAGAATGTTCCAAGGACCTCCAGTTAGAGATAAAAATTAAGGTTAGATTGCTGTGGGGATGCTAGGAGTGCTCTTCCCATTGGTCAAGAGTTACAAATATTGGGTTAGAAGTCGTTAGTTGCACTGATCCAATGTTGCAAAGCTACCTGCAAAAAGGGCATAAAAATAAGGGTGCATCACAGGGGTATTTGCCCTTACAAAGTGTTAGCATTTGTCACAGGACTTGCTGGGGGTCATTTGTTGGGAGAGAGTGTTAAGAATAGGGCGTTTGCCAGGAAGGCACTTGCCAGGAGTAAGGCACTTACTAGGAAATAGCATTTGAATTGGACATTGCCAGTCAACAGTTAATTGTTACAGGTTGAGGGGCTGCCATAAGAACCTATTATTAGGCTTAGTCAGTGACCAGAGTAACTGTCACAGGTCTGAGAACTGCTGTAAGAATACAGTATTAAAGATCAGTGAATCTAGTATTGACAGGAGCCAGGGCTAAAGTAATTTCCTCAAGACAGAGTGAATAGAAAATGTATAACCACTTAACTGCTCAGGAATCAACTTGGGGAAGTCAGTAGTAAAGTACAATCTTATTTTGGGAAGTCACAGTCTTTGTTAGAAATCTGTTTCCACCAGAGAGTGAGAGATAGAGAGAAAGGGAGAGAGACAGAAAGGGAGAGAGAAAGAGAGAAAGGGAGAGAGAGAGAGAGAGAGAGAGAGAAAGGAGAGAGAGAAAGGAGAGAGAGAGAGAGAGAACACTCAGCAGGCAGCTGTGAAGTGTGTAACTTCTTATACTTGCACTGGAGGTGGTACAGCAAAGGTTCACTAGATTGGTCCCTGGAATGAAGGGCTAAGTAAACTGGGCTTATATTCTCTGGAGGTTAGAAGAATGAGACCTACAAAATTGTGAAGGGGCTTGATAGGGTGGACACTGAGAGATTGTTTCTGCTGGTTGGGGAATCTAAAACACGGGGCCACAGTCTCAGGATAAGGGGCCGATCATTTAGGACTGAGATGAGGAGAAATTTCTTCACTCAAAGGGTTGTGAATCTTTGGAATTCTCTACCCCAGAGGGTTGTGGATGCTCCATTGCTGAATACATTTAAGGCTGGGCTAGACAGATTTTTGATCTCTCAGGGAATTAAGGGTTTATGGGGAGTGGATGGGAAAGTGGAGTTGAAGCTTAAGATCAGCCATGATTGTACTGAATGGTAGAGTAGGCTTATTGGGCTATGTGGTCTATGACTGCTCCTATCTCTTGTGTTTTTGTGTTCAGCAGTTAAGGTGGACTGGAAGCTTCAGCAGTTAAGGTGGACTGGAAGCTTCAGTAGTTAAGGTTAAAGTTGTGGGTTGGAAAAGGATCCACTAGAGTTTAAGTCTTAAAGCTGAAAAGGGATTAGTCTGTATATTAGGGTTAAGTTGGCTAAGAGACAAGGTTCAGGAACCAAGAAGAGACGACCTTGGAAGTCCCGACACATATTGAACTTGTGTATCGTGCCGTGCCTCAATTCATGAAACGTTAAGTATTAATGCTTATTGTCCAATAAACCTTGTTAATTTTCATTCTAAATTAGTGATTGTCTTTTTTTTTGCCAATTTGGTTATGCTTCGACAAGAATTTTCTTACTCTGGGGTTTAGTCCAAATCCCTATATGTCTTTTGGATGAACAAAAGCATTATCCAACCTCGCAGGTGGCCATTAAAGATCCCATGGCATTATTTCATGGAAGAGAAGCAGAGTTCTCCTCAGTGTCGTGGCCAAATTTATCCCTTAATCGACATCACTGAAACAAATGATTTGGTTGTATGCTGCGTGCAAATTGGCTGCTGTAATTTCCTACAACAGTGACTACATCTTCCAAAGCATTTCATTGGCTGTAAAGGACTTTGGAATATCCTGAGGCTGTGAAAGCTGCCATATAAATGTTTCCTTGCTTCTCTTTGACGTTGAGACATTGGCCGGGATTTTTCGGCCCAGTCATGGTGGCACCCGCCACAGGAGGTTCGGCGGCCCAGCCAAAAGTCCACTGACGTTCTGTGGGACCAGACGATCCTGGCAGAAAATCCCATCCATTAGCTGTCAAAGTGTTCTATTGATCTTCATTAAGAGCAGCACAATCCAGAGAACACAGCCAATGATCCAACCTTGGTCCAGTTTTAGACAAGGCAAAATATGGCAATCTGAGATGGAAACTATGGACAATATTGTTCCCTTGTCAAACATTGCCCAACAATCTAAAATTGCTTTGACAACAAGCAGAACAGAGTGTTTGAGATTCTCCTCTGTCACCCTACCCTGGGGCTGCCAATGACCACTGTGTCTGCATATCATGGCTGGAGAAGAGCTCGCGTCCCTTGCTGGTTTTCCTGGCTGGCGTTCAAACCCACTTACCACTGCGTCCCAGGTCTGCCATGTGGAAAGAATGAACCTGCGTTTCCTGCATGTCACACCTTTCATGGCCATTGGAAGTCCCAAAGCGCATTACAGCCAATTAAGTACTTTTGAAGTGTAGGGACTTTGCAATGTATGAAAAGCGGCAGCCAATGTGCATACGTTGCAAGTGCCCGAAAACAGCAATGAGGTAAGTGACCAGATTATCTGTTTTAGCAATGTTGACCGAGGGATAGATATTGGCCAAGCCACTGGGGAGAAGCCCCCAACTCTTTTTTGAAATATTGTTGCGGCACCTCTTACATCCTCCTCTTTGCAACAAGGCCAGGGGAGCATTGGTAATGGCCCCGGGGTCCTCCAAATGGAGTGCGAGGACTTTGTTGCACTCCTCCTCTTCCTCCATATAGGTTCCCCCCTTATTTTATTTCTTAGACTTCAGAAGTCCAGGGGGAGGTGGTGGCAGAGCGGTAATGTCACTAGACTAATAAACCCAGGCTAATTCTCTGAGGGTACAGGTTCAAATCCTGTTATGGAAGCTAGTGGAGTTCAAATTCAACGAATAATAAAAATAAATCTGGTAGTACAACATGTAAAAACTCATCCAGTTTACTAATGTCCCTTCAGGGAAGGAAATGTGCTTCCCTGATCTGGCCTAAGTGACTCCAGACCCACAAATGGTCTAGTAAGGCACTCAGTTCAAGGGCAATTAGGGATGTGTAACAAATGCTGCCCTTCCCATTGATGCTCATGTTCCATGAAAGAATAAATAAAAACAAAGTCTGCAGAGGCCTGTAAGGCAGCTTCTGTGTTGACCTTACGGCCTTTCCTGCCCAGAGAGCAATCCTACTAATCACCATTGTGTCTTTACAGCCAGGGAGCTGGTAAGATGCCTTTCATTGACAGGAAACACTCAGTGATATTCCAAATGATCCCCAACTTTGGGATTTAGTAACTGTAATGCCTCAATACTCAAATTCTTATCCATGTTTTTAAATCCCTAGATGGCTCGGTATCGCGATAGCTTTCTCCAGCCCTGCAGCCCCCAGAAATCTCAGCACTCCTCTGAATCTGGCCTCTTGCACATCCCCAGTTTTAATCCCTCCGCTATTAGTGACTGTGCCTTTAGCTCTCTAGGCCCTAAGCTCAGTAATTCTCTACCTCTCTTTCCTCCTTTAAGACGCTACTTAAAACCCTACCTCTCTGACCAAACCTTTGGTCACCTTATGTGGATCAGTGTGAAGATGCGTTTGACAATGCTCCTGTGAAAATATTTTACTGTGTTGAATGCTCTATATTAACACAAGGTTTTGTTTCTGTGATTGGGATAGCTATGGAGGGTGAGGTACATATTAGGATTAGAGTCATCGCACAGCCACAAAGAGGAGAAACCAGTCCAAGTTGTAAAAGGGCCAAGATTCTGTGACTATAACTTCAGGTTATGACTCAAAGACACAATTCAACTCTATGCTCAATCTCTTTCAGCAGCCTGTGTCCTCACTGTTCAGCAACATCTCCAGCTGTGGCAAATCTTGGATGCCTTAAAAATTGAGAAAAAAAACAAAATCATTTACACACACTAAAATTAATATACTGATAGACAGTCACAGCTGATGATAACAGGCTGCAACTCACCAAAGTTTCATCTATGTGAATAGAAATATTGTAAGAAAAGGTTCTTCCTTGCAATTTCCATGCCGATTCTTGGCTTTGAGCCTCACCTCATCTTCACCTTCTGATGACAGAGTTAACTCAGACATTGTTGCCAATATTTTGCACAAGTTGTCTGTTCATGAACGGTCATTCATGCAACTTGCGCAAAAAAAAGCCTTTGTTTCATCCTTTCCTTCTGTACAATTCACAGCCCTTACCCCTTCTCAAGAGGGCAAGAGTGTGCCGATTACAGGCGCTGCAAACCACAAACGTTTTGAGAGCTGCAGACATGCAGAGAGAGAAAAAAAATGGAACAAGCGCTTGTGAAGGAATTTTATAAGAGGGTGAGCAAAGGTGTGGCGCGTCTACTCAGAACGATGAGGCTCGAGTACAGAGTGCTATGGAAACTCCGGAGCGTAAGGACAGTATGCCCTTCACTAAAATTCAGATCACAGTAGGTTTTACAAGACAGAGTGAAGGCCAACCCTGGTTTATTGAAGTGCTTGTAGATTCTTGAGGCTTATAGGAGATAGATTGAAGCTGTCCAATAGGCTTGAAGATGAAAGAGTGAGCTCACAACCACACATTGCAGGATACCACTCAAGTCATATTCTAGGGATGACTAAAGGGCTGATTACAAAGATATACAAATGTTGGCAACCACTTCTGCTGTGCAAGTACAATGATTTTTTTAAAAATTCATTCAGGGGGTGCTAGGCCAGCATTTATTGCCTATCCCTAATTGCCCTTGTTCAGAAGACATTTAAGAGTCAACCACATTGCCATGTGGAGTCATGTGTAGGCCAGACCAGGTAAGGACAGCAGATCCTAAAGTGCATCAGTGAACCAGAAGGGTTTTTAGAACCACCAGCAATGGTTTCGTGGTCATCATCAGACACTTAGTTCCAGATTTTTATTGAATTCAAATGTCACCACTTGCCTTGATGTGACTTGAACCCAGGTCCCCAGCTCACTGGAATACTAGTCCAGCGACAACACCACTCTGCCACAGTTTTACTATGGGCCACAATGGTGTACTGCTGTGAATTCCAGGTCCAAGGTTAGAGCTAACCATATACAGCTTGCCTATAATATTTTATCATTTTGTTACTAGCAACAAAGAGAGATTGAAATGGTATGGTCGCCTGATGCAGAAAAAGAAAGCGAGGAAATGTGGTGAGGAGGTGGAGATGGAACTACCAAGAAGAAAGAGAAAAGGAAGGCCTAAGACCAGATGGAAAGGTGCGATGGCGGGAGACTTAAACACAGTGGGATTGGAAGAGGGGATGGAGAAGGGTGATCAACCAGCATTGCGGTGACCCCAAGCCGAAAGCAGGTGATGACTAATAACTGTCAACCTAGCCTTTTGAGCGCTGGTTTGTGGAGCAGCAGAGGACACCATAACTTTTCTTTAGCCTTATCGGTTTATGGGAACTGATAGAACATTGGGTGCAGCTACAGCTCAAGTCATGACAAGTTTATGTCCCCTACTGCACTCCCATCATTAACTACTTCTTTTAAGTTGGTTCTGCTGAAGGGTCATGAGGACTCGAAATGTCAACTCTTTTCTTCTCCGCCGATGCTGCCAGACCTGCTGAGTTTTTCCAGGTAATTCTGTTTTTGTCTTATGTAAGATCTTTGGGTTTCAGTTTTCAGAGAAATGAACTGAAACGCAGAACGTGATGCCAAAATACAAATAAAAGTCCTGAATCCCAAAATGATGAAGAGAGTAGAATTTAACTTATTCAGTCACCTTGAAGCACTGATCTCACGTATTTTGGTTTCTTGAGTTGCTTTTTCTTTGGGTGAGAAGGGGGGGTTTTAGGCCAGTTTTTTCATGTCCTGTAGGTTGACATTATGACTAAATATTAATATTACTGGATTCAGAAAGGATATATCCTCCACAAACTAATCCCTACACTTTACGTAACTGGGTCAAAAACAACACACAATGTAGATCTGTTGTGACCCTCAGATTTTGACCAAATTTTCAAATTTAGTGCAGGGTAACCACAAAACAATCTCTACATCAAAGACAGAATTAAAATATCCTCAGCAATTTTTCTGGGATTTGTGAAAGTATTCATCACTGGATGCTTCCCATTTTGATTAGTAGAGGGAATGCGCCATCGTGAATAGAAACATAGAAACTAGGAGCAGGAGTAGGCCATTCGGCCCTTCGAGCCTGCTCTGCCATTCAATATGATCATGGCTAATCATCCAACTCAATAGCCTGCTCCCGCTTTCTCCCCATATCCTTTGATCCCTTTCGCCCCCAAGAGCTACATCTAACTCCTTCTTGAAAACATACAATGTTTTGGCCTCATAATAAATGTGCATACAGCGATGTGGGTCACTGTACAGAAAGGTGGATGGGCTTGCCAACTGTGATTGTATTCCTGGAGGTTTCATCACATGACTTGCCCCCAGCTATTAGTCGGCCAACACATCCATCCTTCTGACGCACTGCCTTCCTAGGCCAATCGGAAAGCAATTAACCAATTGGATGATGCTCGACTGACAGGCAACCAGCCTTTTTTCCCCCATTTTAAATATTTTTTATAATCTGGTAAAGAGAAGCATTCAAAGAAAATGACCAAAGAAACAATCTTTTTCCATGTCCCAATGATTTTTCTCCAGGATTGCACACAGCAGTGTCCTGAAGATTTATCCTCAATTCCTGGAGACTCCAGGCCAATCCTGGAGGGTTGGCAACCCTATTTGTGGATAGTGTTGGTATTTGCTGGAGTTGTGTCACTGCTTCTGTAGGATCAATAGCTAATGTGAATCAATGAGGTCTTTCTTCTCATTCAACTAAATTGAATGTTGCTGAAAAAAGATACATTGTCGAAGCTTTTCGTCTTGCACTCATCAGGACAATTCACAAGAATACCCAATTGTAAAGGGAACAACAATTTATACTGCATGAGAAGAGAGTGCTGACTGGTTGTCAAGTGGATTGTCAGTTATCAGTTAACGGGTGCATTCTCCATGACAACACCTCTACCAATCAGAGTCCACTTGTCAACCAATGTGGAATCTTCAACATACAGAATATCCCAAAACAAAATACTTGGCAGAAAATTGGCAGGATGAATGAGGGAAGAATGAATATCAGTAAAAAGATGGGCTAGAAGAGGACAGGGTTCCAGAACCAAGATAATTGAAGGCTATGCCATTGATAGTGGGCAAGTGGTGCACAGGAGGTTGGAGTCAAAGAACTGACAGTTTTTAAAAATTCTTTCATGGGATGTGGGCGACGCTGGCAAGGCCAACATTCGTTGCCTACCTTTAATTACCCTTGAACTGAGAGGCTTGCTAGGCCAGTTCAGAGGCCAGTTAAGAGTCAACCACATTGCTGTGGGTCTGGAGTCACATGTAGACCAGACCAGGTAAGGACAGCAGATTTCCTTCCCTAAAGGGCATTAGTGACCAAGATGGGTTCTTACAACGATTGATGATAGTTTCATGGTCACCATTACTCAAACTAGCTTTATATTCCAGATTTATTCATTGAATTTAAATTCCACTGGTGGGATTTGAACCCTATATCCCCAGGACACTAGCCTGGGCCTCTGGATTTCTAGTTTAGTGACATTTCCACCAGGCCACCATCGCTCCCTGAGTAAGAAAAGAAAATTGCAGGGGAGGCAGAAACAAGACTATGAAAGGATCTGAAGACAAGGATCGGAATCCACTGGGAGAAGTAAGCCAGTGTAGGTGAGTAAAGGCGAGGGTGATGGGGGAAGCACAGAGCTGGTTGGAGGACAAGTTGCAGCAGCTGTAGGGGTTGGGATCTTACGGAGAGTGGGTAATGGGAAGGTCAGTGAGGAGAGTCTTGGGGTGATGGAGCCTGAGGGCGAAACAAGGGTGAATCGAAGGATCCGGTTGCAACATCAGAGATTAACCAAAACTGCACGCTCTTATCTAATTGGTCAAAATAGATGTGCGCTAAAAAGTAAATCAGCAGGTAGCTGCAACTTCAACACGAATCTTTGAGTCTATTGTAAAGCGGAGCAGAAAACAGAGGGATATATGGAGAATAATGAGCACCTTTCAGTAAACGACAAGCCAGTAAACCAGCAAAGTGACAAGATGATGCCATAATCCAGAAAAGTCAAGTGAAACCAGTTGATGTTCAAAGTCACAATCATGCATCCAAGATTACCTTAAGTTCACTAAATATCAGTTATTGTGCAGGTTGAATTTCGAGGTTGAAATTTTCTTTTCAATCATTGTTGCAATGTCACATTTCTGTTCGCTGATGAAAGTATTATTGGGAACTCAGGATTAATGGTTCTATTAATATTACAGCTTAGAGCTCAAAGCATAAAAGATTCAAAGTGTAGGAATGGTATTTGTCAGATAGGAGTATACATAACAGTGAGGCTCCGGTTAATCACACAATGGGGACCCGAGCAAGTTCATCGTTCCTAAAATTGCAGCAGAAACCTCATTTCTACAGACTGGTAATAAATATTTTTTTAAAAATTACTTTGAGAGAGTCTTTGGAACTCTCTTCCTCAAAAGGTGGTGGAAGCAGAGTCTTTGAATATTTTTAAGGCAGAGATAGATTCTTGATTAACAAGGGGGGTGAAAGGTTATTGGGGGTAGGCGGGAATGTGGAGTTGAGGTTACAATCAGATCAGCCATGATCTTATTGAATGGCGAAGCAGGCTCGAGGGGCCGAGTGGCCTACTCCTGCTCCTAATTGGTAAGTTTGTGTGTCTATGTGAACAAATATAGTGACATTCCACAGGAGGGGTGATAGGTGGAACAGCTGGTATCAGTTTGGTCTATTGTTTCAACGAGGGGTCCTATTAAAATCCTAGCAGGGAATCTGGGCCTGGAACTGTGAATACAGAGTAGGATGCTGCTGGTCAGGTTGTGTGGCAGAGAGTGAAGGCAGCCTCAGCAGGACCGAAGGAGTTTTGTGAAGCGATGTACGCATTTTAAAAAGTAAAGATTGAACTGCCTCTCCATTTCTCAGTTAGCACGTTCCCTTCCCAGCGGGGACCAGTGCAAAGCAAACAAAGAGCACCCCAAGTTCATTCACCCGTGTGAAGTGATTAATCTTAGCCTGGGAGGGCATTGGCGGGGGGAGAGCCTTAGGCCTTTCACAAAAAACTGGTGCAGGCAACTTTTTTGGGATCAAGAAACTTGTTCTCTAATGTAAATGAGGGCAATTTGAGTGCAGATGGTGGCATAGTGGTAACGTCACTGGACTAGTAACCCAGAGGCCCAGGATATTGCCCTGGGGACAAAGGTTCAAATCCCACCATGGCAGTTGGTAAAATTCAATTCATAAATCTGGAACCTTAAACTAGTCACAGTCATGGCAACCATGACAGCTATTGTCAATTGTTGTAAAAACCCATCTGGTTCACTAATGCCCTTTAGAGAAGGAAATCTGCTGCCCTTACCTGGTCTGGCCTACATGTGTGACTCCAGACCCACAGCAATGTGGTTGACTCCTTAATGCCCTCTGAAATGGCCTAGCAAACCCCTCAGTTCAAGGGTAATTAGAGATGGGCAACAAATGCTGGGCCTTGCCAGCGATGCCCACATCCCATGGAAGAATAAAAGAAATCGTAAATTTTTTAAAGCTTTCTCATGGGATCATTAATGTTACACACAGAGAACAGGTGTGAGGGGGATTTGGTATGGTGCTGGATCATACTTTATTGGAACAGAATTACATCGAGATTTACACAAGGCACTAAAATTGGTGGAAAATGCAGCAAACCAGGTCATAGAGTCGAATGGCAACAGAAGGAGGCCATCTGGCCCATCAAGTCCATGCTGGCTCTCTGTAGAGCAATCCAGTCAACCTCGTTCCCCCATTCTATCCCTAGCGCCCTGCAAGTTTAACTCCTTCAAGCGCTCATCCAATTCCCTTTTAAAATTATTGATGGTCTCTGCAGCGAGTTCCAGGTCGTCACCGCTCGCTGGGTAAAAGAGTTCTTCCTCACATCCCCCGTGCATCTCTTCTCCAAAACCTTAAACCTACATTCCACCCCCCTCACAAGTCCCTGTACTAGCAGCTACTGGGAACAACTTCTCTTTGGCTGTGTTTGCTGTCAGTACAGTGTTTCCCCGCCATGTTTACGCCTTTAGCGCAGTCCTCTGGATTTGAGGAAAAGGAACATCAGGAGACACAGTGTAAAGAAATTAATGGGAATTGTCCCCATTTCAACTGCATCACAGAGATAGAAGAAAGTTTCAGAGTTGGGTCGTAATGAGTGTGGGGCGGTGGGGAACCTACGACGTTTAAACAGGGACCTATCTCTGGTTAAATTTGCACTTTCTCAAATATGGGATCTGGAGTATTTGTCTTTCTCCTTTCCAAATTTCAGTTGGATTATGAATCAAGTCTGTACCAATACTAAGTGTATGATGACCCGCCATCTTGCTTGCCTGGGATATATTGGAGCAGAATTACATCCCTCTGAGCAGAGTGATGTCTTCGTGGACCAGTGCGCATGCACAGATGGCCATTTTCCATCGGCAGGACACACAGTATTTTCCTTTATCCATCTTATCTAAGCCTGTCAGAATCTTGTACACCTCTCTCAAATCTCCCCTCAATCCCCTAGGAGAACAATCCCAGTTTCTCCAACCTAACCCGGCAGCAAAAATCCTCCCCTCCCCCCTCCATCCCTGGAACCATCCTGGTCAATCTCCTCCGCACCCTCTCAACCACCCTCACACCCTTCCTAAAGCTTGGTGACCAGGGTGCCGGACTCTAGTTGAAGCCTAACTAGAGCTTTATAAAGGCTCAGCACAACTTCCCTGCTTTTGTACTCAATGCTGTCAAAACGAAAAACTTTCACAAAAGCACATGTCCGAGACCCTAAGATAAAAGCAAAAAACTGCGGATGCTGGAAATCCAAAACAAAAATACCTGGAAAAACTCAGCAGGTCCGGCAGCATCTGCGGAGAGGAACACAGTTAACATTTCGAGTCCGAATGACCCTTCAACAGAACTATTGAAAAGTCATTCGGACTCGAAACGTTAACTGTGTTCCTCTCCGCAGATGCTGCCGGACCTGCTGAGTTTTTCCAGGTATTTTTGTTTCTGTTTTTGTGTCCGAAGACCCTCCCTGGTTTTCAGCACTCTCACTCCCTTGAGCAACTCGAAATGCACCACTGCAGAAAGCTCTGCTTTTGTGAAGTGCAGTGAGGGAGAGAAAGTTTATCCAGGCTGCAGGAGTTGGCAGGCTTTGGCACTACGGCTCTGAGGGTGGGAGACTGCAGCGGTCAAAGGAAAAGTTTAAAAAGTGGGGATTATGTTGATCGACTTTATGAATCGAAATGTAGCGAGTGCGCAAATACCTCCAAAAGCACCAAGTCTGATCTAATCAAAGTGTGAGGAAAGCCTGTAG
Organism: Cetorhinus maximus; assembly: GCF_964194155.1. NCBI lineage: Eukaryota > Metazoa > Chordata > Chondrichthyes > Lamniformes > Cetorhinidae > Cetorhinus > Cetorhinus maximus. The sequence continues at coordinate 2,877,214 of NC_135907.1, read as the reverse complement.
AGCAATGTGGCCACATCAAACATCCTCAGCACACCACCTCAAACAGATTTACAGTTTACTGTTGGGGTGCCACATTCAAAGGACCTTTTAGCATATTTGCAAAATGCAAATCTGTGAGTGGGATAAAATCAACCCTGGCTGAACGCAATGCTAATATTATGGAAACCACAAAATGAACAGTGAATGGTTAAATGTAAGGGTGAAAATGAAAGTGCTTTCCAGATCAAAGACAATGGTAAAGATCATCGGGTTATTAAGAAAGGTTATTGAATTGGGATTTTAAACAATGAGCTGCCATGGATAATGAAATGACTGAGTCAGGAAGGGCAGGTGTTTGGGCGTCTACTGGGACCCCAACCTTAGCTTCCCCCCCCGACCATTTTCTCCATTCCCAGAACCACATTCCTCATCTCTGCATCATTGTCCGCCTCTCCGGCCCCGCCTCTCTGGCCCCGCCTCTCCGGCCCCGCCTCCCCGACCCCACCTCCCTGACCCCACATCCGGCCCCGCCTCCAGTCCCGCTTCCGGCCCCGCCTCCAGCCCCGCCTTTCTCACCTCGCCTCCCCGGCCCCGCCTCCAGCCCCGCCTTTCCGTCCCCGCCGCCCTGGCCCCACCTCCGGCCCCGCCTTTCCCGCCTCAGGCCCCTCCTGTCCCACCTCCCCGGCCCCGCCTCCGGCCCCGCCTCCGGCCCCGCCTTTCCCACCTCCGGCCCCGCCTTTCCCGCCTCAGGCCCCTCCTTTCCCGCCTCCCCGGCCCCGCCTTTCCCGCCTCTGGCCCCGCCTTTCCCGCCTCCTTCCCTCTCCTGCCCACCGTCCCAGTCTCTCCTGCCTCCATTCTGCCTCGGTTCCCGCCCTCCTTCCCCGCCTCTCCCATTCTCTCTCTGAGCTTTGAGTGCACAGCTCTGTTAGCTCCAGGTCTGTCTCGTCAGGATTACTCTCCAGCAGCCTCGTCACATCAACCAACCGTGAACTTTCTCTCATCTATAACACATCAGAGTCCACATCCTCATACACTGTGTTCTCATCTGCATCAATTCAACAATATTACAATCCTCATCAGGCTCCACTCACTCTCCATGGCCCTGCCCCAGGCCTGTGTGTGTGTGTGTGTGTGTGTGTGTGTGCGTGTGCGTGGTGTGTACATGTGAGTGATGTGTGCATGTACATGTGCGTGTATGTGGTGTGAGTGTGGGGGTGCATATGAGTGTGGAGTGCATGTATGGTAAACCTGTCTGTGGGGTGTCTGTGTGGGATGTCTGTGTGTGTAGCGGGGGATGTCTGTTTGTGTGGTATGTGTGTATGCGTGTAGTGTGTGTGTGTGTGTGTGTGTGGCATTTGGGGGGTGGTTAGAGCTGGATAGAGGGCCAGTGATAGGTGGAGATAACCAAAAGATGTCACAGACAAAAGGACAAAGTGGTGTTAAAGGTGGTGATATTATCTGAGGAATGTGCTAATTAAGGGTAGAAAGCAGGACAAGCAAGGTACAGATAGCCCTAGTGGGGGTGGGGTGAAGGAATCAAAAAAGGCTAAACTCCATTCTCTCTCCGCTTGTCCAGTCCCTTCCCACCTACATCCGTGATTCCTCTGACACCCTACATCATATCAACAATTTCCAGTTCCCTGGCCCCAACCGCTTCCTCTTCACTATGGACGTCCAATCCCTTTACACCTCCATCCCCCACCAGGATGGTCTGATGGCTCTCCGCTTCTTCCTCGAACAGAGGCCCGAACAATCCCCATCTACCACTACTCTCCTCCGTCTGGCTGAACTTGTTCTCACACTGAACAATTTCTCCTTTAACTCCTCTCACTTCCTCCAAATAAAAGGTGTGGCTATGGGTACCCGCATGGGCCTCAGCTATGCCTGTCTCTTTATGGGGTATGTGGAACATTCCTTGTTCCAGTCCTACTCCGACCCCCTCCCACAACTCTTTCTCCGGTACATCGATGATTACTTCGGTGCTGCTTCATGCTCTCGTCGGGACCTGGAAAAATTTATTAATTTTGCTTCCAATTTCCACCCCTCCATCATTTTCACATGGTCCATCTCTGACACTTCCCTTCCCTTTCTTGACCTCTCTGTCTCAATTTCTGGTGATAGACTGTCCACCAATATCCATTACAAGCCTACCGACTCCCACAGCTACCTCGACTACAGCTCCTCACACCCCGCTTCCTGTAAGGACTCCATCCCATTCTCTCAGTTCCTTCGCCTCCGTCGCATCTGTTCTGATGATGCCACTTTCAAAAACAGTTCCTCTGACATGTCTTCCTTCTTCCTTAACCGAGGTTTTCCACCCACGGTGGTTGACAGGGCCCTCAACCGTGTCCGGCCCATCTCCCGCGCATCCGCCCTCACAACTTCTCCTCCCTCCCCGAAACATGATAGGGTCCCCCTTGTCCTCACTTATCACCCCACCAGCCTCCGCATTCAAAGGATCATCCTCCGCCATTTCCGCCAACTCCAGCATGATGACACCACCAAACACATCTTCCCTTCACCCCCCCTGGCGGCATTCTGTAGGGATCGTTCCCTCCGGGACACCCTGGTCCACTCCTCCATCACCCCCTACACCTCAACCCCCTCCCACGGCACCTTCCCATGCAACCGCAGAAGGTACAACACCTGCCCCTTCACTTCCTCTCTCCTCACCGTCCAAGGGCCCAAACACTCATTTCAAGTGAAGCAGCATTTCACTTGCACTTCCCTCAATTTAGTCTACTGCACTTGTTGCTCCCAATGCGGTTTCCTCTACATTGGAGAGACCAAACACAGACTGGGTAACCGCTTTGCAGAACACCTTCGGTCTGTCCGCAAGCATTACCCAGGCCTCCCTGTCGCTTGCCATTTCAACACACCACCCTGCTCTCATGCCCACATGTCCGTCCTTGGCCTGCTGCATTGTTCCAGTGAAGCTCAACGCAAACTGGAGGAACAGCACCTCATTTTCCCACTGGGCACTTTACAGCCTTCCGGACTGAATATTGAGTTCAACAATTTTAGATCATGATCTCTCTCGTCCATCCCCACCCCCTTTCTGATTCCCCCCACTTTTTTTCCCCAATAATTTATATAGATTTTTCTTTTCCCACCTATTTCCATTATTTTTAAATGTATTTCCATCCATTGCCTTTTTTGATTCCTTTTAGCCTATTTCGATCCCTTCCCCCCACCCCACCCCCACTAGGGCTATCTGTACCTTGCTTGTCCTGCTTTCTATCCTTAATTAGCACATTCCTCAGATATCACCACCTTTAACGCCTCTTTGTCCTTTTGTCTGGCATCTTTTGGTTATCTCCACCTATCACTGGCCCTGTATCCAGCTCTAACCACCCCCCCACTCTTAAACCCGTTTATATTTCACCTCTTTTCTATTTTTACTTAGTTCTGTTGAAGGGTCATTCGGACTCGAAACGTTAACTGTGCTCCTCTCCGCAGATGCTGCCAGACCTGCTGAGTTTTTCCAGGTATTTTTGCTTTTATTGTGAATAGCTGTCTACCCTATCTATGTCCCTCATAATTTTATACACCTCAATCATGTCCCCCCTCAATCTCCTCTGCTCCAGGGAAAATAACCCCAGTCTATCCAATCTATCCTCATAACAAACTCTCCAGCCCAGGCAACATCCTGGTAAATCTCCTCTGCACTCTTTCTAGTGCAATCACATCCTTCCTATAATGCGGATTCCAGAACTGCACACAATACTCTAGCTGTGGCCTAACCAGCGTTTTATACAGTTCCAGCATAACCTCCCTGCTCTTATATTCTATGTCTCTTATATTCTATGCCTCGGCTAATAAAGGCAAATAACCCATATGCCTTCTTAGCCACCTTACCTACCTTAAGGGACCGGTGGACATGTACACCAAGGTCCCTCTGATCCTCGTACTTCCCAGGGTCCTAACATTCATCGTGTATTCCCGTGCCTTGTTTGTCCTGCCCAAGTGCATCACCTCACACTTATCCAGATTAAATTCCATTTGCCACTGATCAGCCCATCTGACCAGCCTGTCTATATCCTCCTGTAATCTAAGGCTTTCCTCCTCACTATTTACCACCCCACCAATTTTCATGTCATCTGCGAACTTACTGATCAACCCTTCTACATTCAAGTCTAAATCGTTTATATATACCACAAACAACAAGGGACCCAACACCGATCCCCGTGGAACCCCACTGGACACAGGCATCCAGTCACAAAAACACCCCTCGACCATCACCCTCTGCTTCCTGCCACTCAGCCAATTCTGGATCCAATTTGCCAAATTGCCTTGGATCCCATGGGCTCCTACCTTCGTTATCAGTCTCCCACCAGTGTGTGGGGTGTCTGTGTGTGCGGGGTGGGGCGATATCTGTGTATGGTGTGTCTGGTATGTGTGTGTGTGTGTGTTTGTGGTGTGGTGTGTGTCCGTGTTTGGTGTGTCTGTGGTGTATACACGTGTGTGGTGTGCCTACATGTGATGTGTGTGTGTTTGTACGTGTGCGTGATGTGTATATGTCCGTGTGCGTGTGTGTGGTGTGGGGGTGTGGGGTGTGTATGTGTGGGGTGTGTATGTGTGGGGTCCATGTGTGTGTGTGGTGCGTGTATGTGTGGTGCGTGTGTGTGTGTGTGTGTGTGTGGGGTGTGTGTGTGTGTATGTGGGATGCATGTGTGTGTGGGGGTGTGTGTGTGTGTGGGGTGCGTGTGTGTGTGTGTGTGTGTATGTGGGGGGGTGTCTGTGTGTATATGTGTATGCAATGTGTGTGTATCTGTGCATATGTAGTGCTGTATGTTGTGTGCTGTCTATGTGTGTGTATGTTTGTGGTGTGCTGTGTGTCTGTGTGTGGTGTGCCTACATGTGTGGTGTGTGGGTGCATGGTGTGTGTATGTACATGTACGTGGTGTGTGGGCTGTGTGTGTGGGCTGTGTGCGTGGGGTGTGGGTGTGTGTGGTGTGTGGGCTGTGTGTGTGTGCGTGGTGTGTGTGTGGGGTGTGGGTGGGTGTGGTGTGTGGGCTGTGTGTGTGTCTGTGTGTGCGGGCTGTGTGTGGATATGTGTGTGTGTGTGTGGTGTGCCTGTGTGTGTGGTGTGTACACGTACGTGTGCATGGCATGTGGCATGTGCATGTGTTTATGTATTTGTGTGCGGTGTGACGCATGTGTCTGTGTGTTGTGTGTGTGTCAGTACATGTGCAAGTGTGTGTAGTGCAAATGGTGTGTGTGGCGCATGTGGGGTGCATGTGTGTCTGTGTGTGTGGTGTCTGGTGTGTGTGGTGTCTGGTGTGTGTGGTGTCTGGTGTGTGGGTGTCTGTGTGTGGGTGTCTGTGTGTGGGGCATGTGTGTCAGTGTGTGTGTGTGTAGTGCATGTCTGTGCTGTATGTATGTGTCTATGTATGTTTGTGGTGTGTGTGTATGTGTGGTGTGTATATATGCGTGTGTCTGGTGTGTGTATATATGCGTGTGTCTGGTGTGTGTATATATGCGTGTATCTGGTGTGTGTATATATGCGTGTGTCTGGTGTGTGTATATATGCGTGTGTCTGGTGTGTGTATATATGCGCGTGTCTGGTGTGTGTATATATGCGTGTGTCTGGTGTGTGTATATATGCGCGTGTCTGGTGTGTGTATATATGCGCGTGTCTGGTGTGTGTATATATGTGTGTGTCTGGTGTGTGTATATATGCGCGTGTCTGGTGTGTATATATGCGCGTGTCTGGTGTGTGTATATATGTGTGTGTCTGGTGTGTGTATATATGCGCGTGTCTGGTGTGTGTATATATGCGCGTGTCTGGTGTGTGTATATATGTATATGTATATGTGTGTATGTTTGTGTTTATGCTGCCACAAGAATATCAGTGTCGATCGACTGAAGGGCTCTGCGAAGAAAGACTTACTCAGACAGCACCTCATAAGCAACCTGGTGATGCTCAACAAACAGGAACCACAATGTCCACAGTTCCTGGTCTGTCCTTAAATATACATAATCAGCACCTGTGAGGATACTCTTGGTTTCTCCAGCAGGAAACACCAAGACTGGTTTGGCGAGAATGACCAGGAGATCCAGGCGTTCCTGAACTAGAAGCACCACCGAAATCCGAGGGGAAGAAAGCAGGTCTACAGACAAATGAAGGCCGAGGTCCAGCAAAAAGCCCATGACCTAAAGAACAGATGGCGGGTAGAAAGAAATATAGCAACTCACCGACAGCCATGACCTGCGTGGATTCTTCAGTGATGTCAAGACCATTTATAGCCCAAGCACCCAAGGACCAACCCCACTGAGAGCTGAGAACGGAGTGGCGCTTATCAAGGACAGAGAGGCAGTCAGCGTTTGCTGGGAGGAGCAATTCAAGGGTCTCCTCAACTGAGACTCAGTCCTCAACATGAGTGCCCTTGACCACATTCCACAGCTCGCCACCCACCAGCCCCTCAGCACAATCCCAGCCCGACATGGGGTCGAAAAGGTCATCCGACAGCTAAGAACCGACAAGGAGCAGCCACAACCCCCAGCAAAATGCTAAAATACAGCGGAGAAGTACCCTTGGCACAAATACATGAGCTCACACCACCCCCCAACCACCCCACCCGATCTGGAAGGAGGAGAGCAGGCCAGGGGATCTCCGAGACGTCATAATCATGACCATCTTCAAAAAAAGAGACCAGACCGACTGGGGTAACCACAGAGGGGGTATCTCTGCTGAACACCACAAGGAAGGTGGCTGCAAGAGTACTTCTCAAATCAACTTCTTCCCCTGGCCAGAGCCACAATGTGGGTTCTGTCCATCGAGCGGCACAGTGGACATGGTCTTCACAGGATGACAAGACCCAGGAAAATGCCAAGAGCAGCAGTGACCTCTATTCATGACCTTCTTTGACTTCACAAAGGCCTTTGACTCTATCAACCGGGCGGGACAGAGGAGCATCCTCCTCAAATCTGCCTGCCTGCAGATATTTCTCCCCATTCTCTGCCTGCTGCACAATGACATGCGAGCTGTGATCTTTACCAACCGACCTGCCGCACACCCAATACGAGTGCAAACTGGGGTCAAGCAAGGCTCTGGCATTGCGCCAACGCTCTTTTCCATCTTCCTCACTGCAGCATCTCTGTGACGCTCCCCATCAGACTGGAGCTACTCTGCAGGATGAACAGGAAACGACTCGAGCTACACCACCTCCATCCCAGAACCGAGATCACCCCAGCCTCCATCGAGCTGCAGTGCACTGAGGGCACTGGCCTATGCGCACACTCAGAGGCCAAGCTCCAAACTGTCGTCGACGCATTCACAGAGGGATAGGAAGCAATGGGCTTTAGGCTAAACATGCGGAAGACAAAGGTCCCCTACCAGCCTGCTTCTGCTGCACAACACTTACCCCCCCTGTACAACACTTAGCCCCCCTGCACAACACTTACCCCCCCCTGCTCCCGCTGCACAACACTTACCCCCCCCTGCACAACACTTACCCCCCCTGTACAACACTTACCCCCCCTGCACAACACTTACCCCCCCTGCTCCCGCTGCACAACACTTACCCCCCTGCACAACACTTACCCCCCCCTGCACAACACTTACCCACCCTGCACAACACTTACCCCCCCTGCTCCCGCTGCACAACACTTACCCCCCTGCACAACACTTACCCCCCCTGTACAACACTTACCCCCCTGCACAACACTTACCCACCCTGCACAACACTTACCCCCCCTGCTCCCGCTGCACAACACTTACCCCCCTGCACAACACTTACCCCCCCTGCACAACACTTACCCACCCCTGCTCTCGCTGCACAACACTTACCCCCCTGCACAATACTTACCCCCCCTGCACAACACTTACCCCCCCCTGCACAACACTTACCCTCCCTGCACAACACTTACCCCCCCTGCACAACAGTTACACCCCCTGCACAACACTTACACCCCCTGCACAACACTTACCCCCCCTGCACAACACTTACCCCCCCTGCACAACACTTACCCCCCCTGCACAACACTTACCCCCCCTGCACAACACTTACTCCCCCTGCACAACACTTACCCCCCCTGCACAACACTTACCCCCCTGCACAACACTTACCCCCCCTGCACAACACTTACCCCCCCTGCTCCCGCTGCACAACACTTACCCCCCCCACCATCCCCGACTATCAAGATCCACGGGGAACCATTGGGCAATGATGATCATTTCTCACACCTTGGGAGCCTCCTCTCCATGAGGCAGACACTGACGATGAAACTCAACATGGCCCCCAGTGCCTTCAGCCCACTGAGGGATGACAAAGACCTGAAACCCAGTCCCAAGCTCATGGTCGACAGGGCTGCAGTGCTACCTGCCCTCCCGTATGAGTCAGAGAGACACGGACAAAGTACAGCAGACATATTAAATCCCTGGAGAACGATCACCAGAGATGCCTCGGCAAAATCCTGCAAATTCAATGGCAGGAGAGGTGCCCCAATATCAGTGTCCTCTCTCCGGCCAACATCCCCAGTATCGAGGCACTGGTTATGGTTACTCAGCTACGCTGGGTGAGCCACATCGTCCACATGTCTGGCACAAAACTCCCAAAACAAACTCTCTACTCCGAGCTTCTTCATTGCAAGCGGTTAGCAGGAGGGCAGAGGAAACGTTTCAGGGACGTCCTCAAAGCCTCCCTGATGTAAGATCCCCACCGATCCGCGGGAATCTCTTGCTCGAGACCGACCAAACTGGAGAAGAAGCATCCGTGAAGGTGCCGACCATTCGGAACGTCTCCGACAGGCCCAGGTGGAGACCACACGCAAACAGCGGAAGGAACGGACCAAAATCCGAGCATCTCACCCACCCGCCTCCTCAAACACTACCTGCCCCCCTCCCCGTGGCAGAGAGTCCGGATCCAGCATTGGACTTTTTAGTCACCTCAGGACCCACGACCCCGGAGAGGGATTGCCTAAGAAGCAGTTTTTGTGTGTGTGTGTGTGTGTGTGTGTGTGAGACCACGGTAGAGAACCCCCTGGCAGATTTCTCAACTAGCACGTCAAGGAAAGGGAGTTCATTTGACTGCTCCATTTCACAGATGAATTTGAGCGCAGGATGGAGCCCGTTAAGACATGTAATGAAATTATTACATGCAGCTGCGGATTTAAATATAGCAAATATATCATCCACATATCAGAAATATATGCGAGAGGTAGGAGGTTAGGTGTCATTCCATCAAAGACACGTTTCTCATGGAACCCAACAAAGATGTTTGCGAGAGCTGGGCCTAGAGGGTATCCCATGGCAACACCAACTATTTAGGCATAACACAGTTATGAACTGTGCGAGTTGCCAAGTTCACAAGTTCAGTGAATATGGATTCATGCAATGGTGACAGGTCTAGGCTGCCATGATATAGTGCTGCACAAATATCTATGACTTCCTTAAGTGGAACATTGCTGAATAGGCTAGAAATGTCAACTGAGCACATGGACACAGCATTGCTATCGATATGCAGGTTTTCCACATACAGGGTGAAGGAATTCTTCACATTTGCGAAGGCCGTAGAGGACTTGCATATCGATGGCAAATAGTGTGTGTGTGTCATTTAGTTTGGAATGGATTAACAGAGGAAAATCCAAAGGTTTAAATATTGGTGTTAGCACATGGCCGTTTAACATAACTCAGTAACTATCCGGCTTCCTTTTATTCTTGACCTGACCTTGTCGCGGTGACTTTCTGTCTGACACTCGGTTTGCTTTTTAAGCTTAAGCTTAGCTGATGGATTGTCCGTGTTGAAATAATTTGAGTTTGTACAGAATATATCCTAAAAATCTGCTTCACTAATTTTCCTAGGGCGTCTTTGTTTCTGAGGTAGTTCTGAATGTCTATTTTTAAATCGCATAAGCCCATTTGTGTTTGGGGATAGCACTCTTGCCTCCGAGTCGGAAGGTTGTGGGTTCAAGTCCCAGTTCAGGACTTCAAGCACACAAAAAAAAAAATCAAGCCGACACTTCAGTGCAGTACTGAGGGAGTGCTGTACTGCCTTTCAGGTGAGATGTTAAACTGAGGCCCTTGCCCTGTCTGTCCTTTCAGGTAAATATAAATGACTCAATGGTACTATTGCAAAGAAGGGAAGTGTGTTATCCCTGGTGTCCTGGCCAATATTTATCCCTCAGTCAACATCACAAAGACAGATTGTCTGCTCATTATCACATTCCTGTTTGTAGGCGCTCACTGTGCACAAATGATCTGCCATATTTCCTACATTACAACAGTGACTGTACTTCAAACGTAGTTCGTTAGCTGTAAGGTGCCTTGGGACGTCCGGTGGTTGTGAAAGGTGCTATGTAAATGTAGGTCTCTCCATCCTTTGGGAAATATGCATACCATTCTTTTCTATGGCTAGTTCTGGTAACGGTACAGATATACTAACCATTTTGCTGCTTCTTCTGGATGCCTGGCCTTGATTATTTTATGACAACGGCTAATCTTGCAGAGGCTGCCTTTAATGACAATGCTGGAACTGACCTGGTGACTCCGTCGAGCTGTACTGCAAGATCGTCCTCCAGCTCACTGCGTAAACCCAACTCAGCATCTTGACCACTGTCCATAGACATACTGATTTGGTTCTTGGCTCCTGCTAATTTAGTGAGATCAATAGGTTTGTGATAGAATAGTCTAGAAGGCCTGCTTAAAGTTTCATTTTTCCTCCAGCCAGCGGAATGTATACTCCCAGCCCAAGAACACTGGACACTTCTGATTTTTTTTTCTACAGAATATGGATTTTTGCTGTTTGAATAATTACTACTTGCACACGAAAGGGCAGATCTCTGAACAAAGAGTCCGTCACTACTGTAGTAACTAGATGTATTGTCCCTCCCTCTTGTCAATCGCTCATCATGTGATGAGATTACGGGGGCTTCGACCAATCAGCTTACTGAGTGGGTAATCCTGTGGGTGGGGCTTCCGGCAGGGAGATCGTGTCTAGTGATGCAAGCGCCTCTACGTGTCTCCTGAATAAAGTTTAGCCTTTTCTTCACCGAACCTACTGCTCCATCAAGCTATTACATTTGGTGACGAGGATAAAACCGACTTCTGCTGCGTACTTTGCCCTGACTATTGTGAGTAAAACGAAGCTGAACAATACTTACCAGCTGTTTGGAAGAATCAATTTGTACGATGCTAATGTTGAAGATTGGAGTCAGTACATCGAGTGACTCGGGCTCGATTTCATTGCGAACGAGATTACTGCTGAGCGCACATGGAAGCAAAACGTATAACCTGATTCGAAACCTGACTGCCCCGAACGTGCCCAGTTCTAAGTTGTACCGCGAGTTAGTGGAACTTGTGAAATCGCACTTTCAGCCAAAACTGTCCATGATCATGCAGCGCTTCAAGTTTAATTCCGGAGTTTGTGCTCCAGGAGAGTCCATTTCAACCTTTGTGGCAAATCTGAAACAGTTACCCGAATACTGAGAGTTTGGGGACACCCATTACCTTCTGGAGTTTCATCAGCATGCGCTATTTTTCAGCAAACCTTGGAGAGTCTCCTGCAGGGACTTCCACGTGTGGCCATGTACTTAGGTGACATTCTCATCACCGGACTGACCCGAAGCTGAACATTTAACCAAACCATGAGGAAGCGCTGAGAAGATTTATGGAAGGAGTGCGTTTGAAGCAAGAAAAATGCACATTTCAAGCATCGGAGGTCAGCCACCTGGGTCACAGAGTGGATACTATGGGGTTGCATCCTGTTGAAGACAAGGTCCAAGCAATTAAATATGCACCATCACCCTCTAATGTGACAGAGCTGAAATCTTTCCTAGGTATGATTAATTACTATAGCCGTTTTTTACCTCATCTATCCACTGTACTGGCACCACTACACCTGTTCACAGTAAGAAGAAGCCTTTGTAACAGTGAAGAAACTGCTTCATTCATCATGCTTATTGGTACGTTATGACCCATCTGAAGAGCCAGTGTTGACGTGTGATGCTTCTCCTTGTGGTGTAGGAGCCGTTCTTTCACACCAAATGGAGGACGGATCCGAAAGACCCATTGGCTACATTTCAAGAACACTTTCCCAAGCTGAAAAGGGCTACTCTCGGTTGGAAACAGAAGGATTGTCCTTTGTATTTGGTGTCAAGAGGTTTCACCAATACCTACACGGGCTTATGTCTGACCACAAGCCGCTGACAAGTTTGTTCAGCGAAGACAAAGCCATTCCACCCATAGCTTCAGCGAGAATCCAACATTGGGGTTTGACACTATCAGCTTACGAGTACACATTCATGTACCGCCCTAGCTCGCATATAGCCAATGCGGGTACACTTAGTCGGCTTCAGTTACCAGCTAGTCTTGTCAATACACCCGTTCCACAAGAGTTAGTGTTATTGTTAAATTTCTTGGATTCAGCACCTGTTTGTGCCAAACAGATCAAGAATTAGACGAACAGAGACCCAGTACTGCCAAAATTCAAAGACTTGGTTTTATAAGGATGGCCAAGAACACTTGTGTCTGATGACTTATGACCATTTTATTCCAGAGACTGTACAAATGTTTGCTGCATTTTCTGACTTTTTTTTTAAAAGTGTAAATGTAAGGAATTTAATGGGGAAGGAAGTGTAGTAACTAGATGTATTGTCCCTCCCTCCTGTCAATCATGATGCAATTATGGGGGCTTCAACCAATAAGCTCATTGCACAAGTAATCCTGTGGGCGGGGCTTCTGACGGAGAGATCACGTTTAACAGGCCAGCACCTCTACATATCTTCTAAATAGAGTTTAGCCTTTTCTTCACCAAGCCTGCTGTTCCATCAAGTTATTAGAATATATATGGCACAGAAATGGGCCATTCGGCTCAACAACCAGTCCACGCGATGACCCTTTGGTGACCCTTTGGCAAGTCCCTCTGGTGTTTATGCTAATGAGCCCTGAGGTACAAACTTCCATTAGATTAATAATGTCCTGGTTCACAGGCCAATCATCTCAGGTCCCTTCCGTCACCCGTGTATTGCAGAATTACTGTGCTTCCTGAATTGTTTTTGTAACTTTTTTTTTATTCTGTGAGGAATTACAATTCTGTCGTCTTCAAAAATTAGAATGTTAAAAATTAGAATTCATCCCAAATTACTGCAATTTCCTTGAAGCGTGTCTGCTTCGATTTTGGAAGGATCTACATCTCTGCTCTTAATCAACTACGTACTGGCTGAAACATCCTCTCAGCATCCACCCTGTCAAGCCCCCTCAGAATCTGATATGTTTCAATAAGATCACCTCTCATTCTTCTAAACTCCAATGAGCAAAGTCCCAACCTGCTCAACCTTTCCTCACAAGACAACCCCTTCATCCCAGGAATCAGCTGGGTGAACCTTCCCTGAACTGCTTCCAATGCAAGCATGTCTCTCCTTAAGTAAGGAGGCCAAAACTGTACACAGTACTCCAGGTCTCACCAACGCCCTGTACAGTTGTAACAAGACTTCTTTACTTTTATACACCATTCCCTTTGCAATAAAGACCAACATTCTATTTGTCTTCCTAATTATTTGCTGTAACCGCATGCTAATTTTTTGTGATTCATGCACAAGGACACCCAGATCCCTCTGCACCGCAGCGTTCTGCAGTGTCTCCATTACAATAATGTTCTGTATCTGGAAAAGCAAGTGCTGCTTTCTTTGAATTAGTGGTTTTCAGCTCTTAGCAATGATTGTACCTGCTCATTGCAGCTTTCGCCATTGGGTGTTCTTCTCCACCATGACCTTAGACTTCAGAACCCGGTAGAGCGGTCTGGAAAGTTCTCTCTGGGCTACATCATCATCCGAAAATATCTTTGCATTTCGTTTTGTGTAGCCTCAATTTTGGATAAGTACCTGAGGGAGAATAGAATGGAGGGCAGATGGCCGGGATGTAGGATGACATTTTTTAGACACGGGGTCTAGCCATACGGGTTGCAGTGATTTTTCCCCATCTTGTCCCTAAGTAACCTCCTTGTCACAAGGTTTGACACCTGAATCTTGTACTGTGCCGGCTACAAAAGTGAATTAAGCTCACAATAAGCACGCACTTGTTCTTGTTAAACTTTTGGTTGCTCTTCCTGATGTTTTGTAGATCTTGCCCAAGTTTGACACCAGATTCCTGTTCAGAGCTTAAAGAACCTCAGTCACTCAAGTAGGCTGAAGGAATCTGATCTATTCATTTTAGAGCAGCATAGACTTAGAGGTGACCTGAGGGAGGTCTATCAATAACTAAAGGCCTGGATAGCATCCCCATTGATAGATTAACACATTGGGAAGGATCAGAGGTCATGAGTTTAAACTATGCAAGAGTCGGAATAGACTGGGATGTTCTGATTTTTTTTCCCAGAGAGTAGTGAGCCTCTGAAATGCATTGCTGGCTGATTCTCTTCACCTCTTCAACAGGGAGCTGAGCCAATTTTTGCCTTGGGCAGAGATGACATCATATAGAAGGCAAATGGCTTTATAGATAACACTTGGTCTATGTGACCTCCTGGTATGGGGTTCGATCACTTGGTCAGGTCAGAGGGAGATTTCCCAGAGTATCATTCTCCTTATTTGGTCTGGGTTTACTCCTGGTTTTGGCCTCTTCCAACGTTTTGCATGGCTGTAGGGGGTAGGAGGGGGATGGGATGGAGAGAGGAAGAAGCTAGTCACGAGGCTCCAGCCATCAAAAGTGTGGGGCAGGCTTGATGGACCAACTAAATCCACCACTCCCCAAACAATGCTGTGATTCAGGCTCTCATGGTAAGATGCAAATGTAACTGGTACACAGGATAGCAACTCTACTGGTCCTAAATCTACAGATTATGAGGAAAGACTAGAGAAACAAGGCAGACAATGGTGTAGTGATAATATCACTAGACTAGTACTCCAGAGGCCCAGGCTAATGCTCTGAGAACATGGGTTCATGGCAGCTGGTGGAGTGTAAATGCCATTAATAAAATCTGGAATTAAAAGCTTGTCTCAGTCCATGAAATCATTATTGATCGTCATAAAAACCCATCTGGATCACTAATATCTCCTGAGGGAAGGAAATCCTGGTCTGGCTGACATGTGACTCCAGACCCACAGCAATGTGGTTGACTCTTAACCACCCTCTGAAACGGCCGAGCAAGGCACTCAGTTCCAGGGCAATTAGGGATGGGTAACACATGCTGGGCCTTGCCATCGATGCCCCCGTCCTATGACAGAATAAATTTTTAAAAACTCATGGTTTGCGGTCTAGAACGGGGAACCTAATTAATCATTTAAACGTTCAATGGCATTGTTAAGGCAAATACAGAATAATCCTTCAAAATAAGAAAAGTACTTCAAAATAAGCCAAAAACAAAAGGACCAGAAGACATAAATCAGAATAAACAAAAAGGAGTATATTTCAAACAAATATCAGGATAGACTACTTTATTCAAAGAGATATAATTGTTTGGGCTATCTGGCACTCAGTGATACCACGATGCATTTCAGGGACTTCAGCATTTTAACTGGAGAAAGGAGGCAGTGAAACTTAACAAAGGATGAACTGGGTTAAAAAGCTCAAGCGGCAAAAACGACGAGAGGCATTTAAGTTGGGAAATACTACAGGTCAAGAAAATTCCAATACAACTCGTTAATTTGCAGATCATCTGTACTGTTGGTCTCTGTATAGTCTTAAAATACCATACCTGTAAAGTTATAACCATCAGGAAAAGTTTGAAAAAGGCTGGGACTCTTTCCTCTAGTAAAGAGAAAGCTGAGGGGTGACCCGATAGAGGCTTTTAAAATTATGAAGGGGTTTTGATAGGGCAGAAAGAAAGAAAATGCTTTCAGTTTTGGGGAGAGTCCCAAACTAAGGGGTCATAAAAAACTAAGACAGAGGCTCACTAATGAAGCCAATGAATAAACCAGGAGAAACATCTTTATCCAAAATGTCGAACCTGCTACCAATATCATAGAAGCTTCTGAGGTAAGCTCCTAGATAAGCCTAGGAGAGAGAAAGGAATAGAAGGATACACAAAATAGGGTGAGAGGAAGCCCATGTGGAGCATAAACACTGGGGCCACTAGCCTGTTTCTGCACTGAAAATATTGTGTAATTCTACATGAGAGTCTGTTTGGTTTTTTTTTATATTCGTTCATGGGATGTGGGCATTGCTGGCCAGGCCAGTATTTATTGCCCATCCCTAATTGCCCTTGAGAAAGGTGGTGTTCAGCCGCTTTCTTGAACCGCTGCAGTTGGTGTGTAAGTGCTGGTGGGGTCGTTCACTTTTGGAATCGGCAGATGTGATCCGATGGGTTTTAATTCTATTCTGAGTTTGCTTTTCAGGGAAGAGAGTTCCTCTGTCCAAGTCAGAACTGCTGCTGTGCATGATCTAACCATTTCATTCTGTTATCTTATTATATTACATTCACTAAGGCATTGAAACAAATTATTATACTTACTGAAGAGTGAAGCTGAAGCATCTTGACCGCCCCTTCTTTAAATGCATCAACACTGTCCACAGCTGTTCGCAGTCTTTCACACTCCTCGAGTCCTAAGGATTAGACACTAGGAGGAGGGATGATCTGTAACACATTAAGTCACTAAGATCGCCGATTTCCACCTCTGTATCATCCAACTTCATCCCTGTCTCAGCCCATTTACTGCCAAAACCCTCATCCACGCCTTGAATATTCCAAAACACTCATGGTTGGCCTCCCACATTCTACCGTCTGCGAACCTTGTCTTTATTCATTCATGGAATGTGGGCGTCGCTGGCTGGGCCAGCATTTAACGCCTATCCCAAGTTGCCCTTGAGAAGGTGGTGTTGAGCTGCCTTCTTGAACCGCTGCAGTCCATGTGATGTAGGTACACCCACAGTGCTGTTAGGGAGGGAGTGCCAGGATTTTGATCCAGTGACAGTGAAGGAACAGTGATATATTTCCAAGTCAGGATGGTGAATGGCTCGGAGGGGAAATTCCAGGTGGTGGTGTTCCCATCTATCTGCTGCCCTTGTCCTTCTAGGTGGTCAGTTTGGAAGGCATTGTTTAAGGAGCCTTGGTGAGTTGCTGCAGTGCATCTTGTAGATGGTACACACTGCTGCTACTGTGCGCTAGTGGTGCAGGGAGGGAACGTTGAACATGAAGCCATTCATTCAAAACTCTGCTGCCTGTGTCCTTACTTGCACCAAGCCCATTCACCCATAAACCATATGCTCGCTGACATACACTGGCTCCCAGTCAAGCAACGTCTCAACTTTAAAATTCTCATCTTTATTTTCAAATCCATCTCTGGCCTCACCCCTCTCTATCTCTATCACCTCCTCCAGCTGCACAGCCCTCTGAAATATCTGCACTACTCGAATTCTGGCCTCTTACATGACCTTGATTTTTATTGCTCCACCATTGTTAGCTGTGCCTTCAGTTGCCTAGGCCTGAACTCTGAAATTCCTTCTCCTTCACAACAGGAGACTGAGATGGTGGTGTAGTGGTATTGTCACTGGACTAGTAATCCAGTGATCTGGAGACCTGGGTCGAAACCCACCACAGCAGATGGTGAAATTTGAGTTCAATAAACATCTGGAATTAAAAGTCTAATGATGGCCATTAGATCCCCCTTAGGGAATGAAATCTGCCATCCTTACTGGTCTGGTCTGGCCTACATGCAACTCCAGACCAGACCAGCAGCAATGTGGTTGACTCTTAAATGCCCTACCAAGCCACTCTGTTATGCTAAAAGGAATGGAACTGGAAATGAGAACGGCAAACCCAGCCTTGTCAACCCTAGAAAGTCCTCCTTACTAACATCTGGGGGCTTGTGCCAAAATTGGGTGAGCTGTCTCACAGACAAGTCAAGCAACAGCCTGACATTGTCTGTACGGTATGATTCCGTGGGTATGACTATGTTCCAGACACCACCATCGCCAGACAGCATAGAGGTTTCAGCCCATCAAGTCTGCACCGGTCAAACTAGTACCTAATTATTCTAATCCCATTTTCCAGCACTAGGCCCATAGCCTTGTATGCCATGGCATCGCAAGTGCACATCCAAATACTTCTTAAATGTTATGAGGATTTCTGCCTTTATTACCCTTTCAGGCAGAGTTCCAGATTCCTACCACCCTCTGGGTGAAAAAATTCTTCCTCACATCCCCTCTAAACCTCCTGCCCCTTACCTTAAATCTATGCCCCCCCCGGTTTTTGATCCCTCCACCAAGGGAAAAAGTTCCTTCCTGTCTACACTATCTATACCCCTCATAATTTTATACACCTCAATCATGTCCCCCCCTCAATCTCCTCTGCTCCAGGGAAAATAACCCCAGTCTATCCAATCTCTCCTCATAACTAAAACTCTCCAGGCAACATCCTGGTAAATCTCCTTTGCATTCTCTCTAATGCAATCACATCCTTCCTATAATGCGGATTCCAGAACTGCATGCAATACTCTAGCTGTGGCCTAACCAGTGTTTTATACAGTTCCAGCATAACTTCCCTGCTCTTATATTCTATACCTCAGCTAATAAAGGCAAGTATCGCGTTTGCCTTCTTAACCACCTTATCTACCTGTCCTACTACTTTAAGGGACTGGTGGACATGACAACCAAGGTCCCTCTGATCTTCGGTACTTCCCAAGGTCCTACCATTAATCCCGTGCCTCGTTTGTCCTGCCCAAGTGCATCACCTCACACTTATCCGGATTAAATCCCATTTGCCATTGATCAGCCCATCTGACCAGCCCGTCTATATCCTCCTGTATTCTAAGGCTTTCCTCCTCACTATTTACCACCCCATCAATTTTCATGTCATCTGCAAACTTACTGATCAACCCTCCTACATTCAAGTCGAAATCATTTATATATACCACAAACAGCAAGGGACCCAACATCGATCCCCGTGGGAACCCACTGAACAGAAGCATCCAGTCACAAAAACACCCTCGACCATCAACCTCTGCTTCCTGCCACTCAGCCAATTCTGGATCCAATTTGTCAAATTGCCTTGGATCCCATTGGCTCTTACCTTCGTTATCAGTCTCCCATGTGGGACCTTATCAAAAGCCTTCCTGAAGTCCAAGTAGGCTACAACAGATGCATTGCCTCATCTACACACCTGGTCATGTCTTCAAAAAATTAAATCAAATTGGTCAGACATGACCTCCCCTTAATAAAACCATGCTGACTGTCCTTGATTAATCCCTGCCTCTCCAAGTGTAGATTAATTCTGACCCTCAGAATTGTTTCCAATAGTTTCCCCACCACTGAGGTTAGACTGACTGGCCTGTAGTTCCCTGGTTTATCCCTTCCTCCCTTCTTGAATAACGGTACCACATTGGCTGTCCTCCAGTCCTCTGGCACCTCTCCTGTGGCCAGAGAGGTATTGAAAATTATTGCCAGCGCCCATGCTATCTCCTCCCTTGCCTCACTCAACAACCTAGGATACATTTCATCCGGGCCTGGAGATTTATCTACTTTTAAGCCTGCCAGACCACTTAGAACCTCCTCCCTTTCTATGCTAATTTCTTTAATTATATCACAGTCCTTCTGCCTGATTTCCATACCCACGTTGTCCCTTTCACTTGTGAACACTGACACCAAGTATCCATTTAGAACCCTACTTACGTCTTCCGGCTCCACGCACAAATTACCACGATGGTCCTGAATGGGCCCTACTCTTTCCCTAGTTATCCTATTACTCTTAATGTACTTGTCAAATAACTTTGGATTTTCCTTTATTTTACCTGCCAATGTTTTTTCATGTCCCCTTTTTGCTCTCCTAATTTCCTTTTTAAGTTCCCCCCTTCACATTCTATACTCCTCCAGGGCTTCTGCTGTTTTGAGCCCTCAGATTCTGCCATAAGCCTCCCTTTTTCTCTTTATCCAATCCTGGATACCCCTCAACATCCAGGGTTCCCTGGATTCGTTGGTCCCCCCTTTGTCTTTACTGGAATATGTTGGCCCTGTACTCTCCCTATTTCCTTCCTGAATGAGTCCCACTGCTCTGACGCAGATTTACCTAAAAGTAGCTGCTCCCAGTCCACTCTGGCCAAATCATATCTGATCTTATTAAATTCGGCCTTCCTCCAATTTAGAACTCTGATTTCTGGCCCATCCTTGTCCTTCTCCATAACAACCTTGAATCTAACAGAGATATGATCAGTATCTGCAAAATGCTCCCCCACCGATACCTCTACCACTTGCCCAGCCTCATTCTCTAAAATTAAATCCAGGACTGCCCCCTCTCTTGTAGGCCCTTCTACATACTGGCTTAAAAAGCTCTCCTGAATGCATTTTAAGAATTCCGCTCCCTCCAAACCTATCACACTATGACTAACCCAGTTAATGTTGGGGAAGTTGAAATCCCCCACTATTACTACCCTGTTATTTTTACATTTCTCTGAAATTTGCCTACATATCTGCTCTTCTATTTCTCTCTGACTATTTGGGGGCCTATAGTACACTCCCAGCAATGTGATTGCTCCTTTTTTGTTTTTCAGTTCTACCCATATGGCTTCATTTGAAGATCCTTCTAAGATGTCATCCCTCCTTAATGCTGTAACTGATTTCTTGAGCAATACTGCGATAGCCCCTCCTCTTTTACTTCCTTCCCTGTCTCGCCTGAAGACCCTATGTCCTGGAATATTGAGCTGCCGATCCTGCCACTCTTTCAACCATGTCTCTGTGACAGCAATGACATCATACTTCCATGTGTTAATTTGTGCCCTCAACTCATCTACCTTATTCGTCAGACTCCTTGCATTAAAATAAATACCATCCAACCTTGCCAAACTCCCTTGTGCCTTAACTGGCCTATAATTTCTATGCCTCCCAGACTCACCTGCTCTCTCTTCTAATTTTGGCTGTGCATCTCCCCCTGCTGAACCTCCTCTCAGGATCCCCTGGCCAAGTTAGTTTAAACCCTCCTCAACAGCACTAGCAAACCTCCCCACAAGGATGTTGGTCCCATTCCGGGTCAGGTGCAACCCGTCCGCCTTGTACAGGTCCCACTGCCCCTAGAAATGGTCCCAATGTCCCAGAAATCTAAAGCCCCCTCTCCTGCACCATCTCTCCAGCCACGCATTCATCTGGACTAACCTCTTATTTCTATACTGACTACCGCATGGCACCAGAAGTAATCCAGAGATTACTACCTTTGAGGTCCTGTTTTTTAATCTGCTTCCTAGCTCCCTAAATTCTGCTTACAGGACCTCATTCCTCTTTCTACCTATGTCGTTGGTACCAATATATACCACGATCTCCATCTGTTTGCCCTCCCCCTTTAGAGGTGGTGACACAGTGATCTATATTCGGGAGTCCCCAACATCAACTCTGGACCCCATGAGGTCTCATGGAATCAGGCCAAACATGGGCAAGGAAACCTCCTGCTGATTACCAGGTACCATCTCCCCCAGCTGATGAATCAGTTCTCCTCCATGTAGAACATCACTTGGAGGAAGTAGTGAGGGTGACGAGGGTGCAGAATGTACTCTGGGCGGGGGACTTCAATGTCCATCAAAAGTGTCTCAGTAGCACCACTACTGACCGAGCTGGCCAAGTCCTAAAGGACATAGCTGCTAGACTGGGTCAGCGGCAGGTGGTGAGGGAACCAACAAGATGGAAAATCATACTTGACCTCATCCTCACCAACCTGCTTGCCACAGATGCATCTGCCCATGACAGTATCGGTAGGAGTGACCACCACACAGTCCTTGTGGAGACAAAGTCCTGTCTTCACATTGAGGCTACCCTCCATCGTATTGTCTGGCACTACCACTGTGCTTAGTGGGATGGATTTCGAACATATCTAGCAACCCAGGACTGGGTATCCATGAGGCGCTGTGGACCATCAGCAGCAGCAGAATTGTACTCGAACACAATCTGTAACCTCATGGCCCGGCATATCCCCCACTCTACCATTACCATCAAGCCAGGGGATCAACCCTTGTTCAATGAAGAGTGCAGGAGGGCATGCCAGGAGCAGCACCAGGCATACCTAAAAATGAGGTGTCTACCTTGTGAAGCTACAACTCAGTGATAGACAGAGCTAAGCGATTCCACAACCAACGGATCAGATCTAAGCTCTGCAGTTCTGCCACATCCAGTCGTGAATGGTGGTGGACAATTAAACAACTCACTGGAGGAGGAGGCTCCACAAATATCCCCATCCTCAATGATGGGGGAGCCCAGCACATCAGTGCAAAAGATAAGGCTGAAGCATTCGCAACTGTCTTCAGCCAGAAGTGCCGAGTGGATGATCCACCTCGGCCTCCTCCAGAGGTCCCCAGCATCACAGATGCCAGTCTTCAGCCAATTTGATTCACTCCATGTGATATCAAGAAACGGCTGAAGGCACTGGATACTGCAAAGGCTATGAACCCTGACAATATTCTGGCAATAGTATTGAAGACTTGTGCTCCAGAACTTGCCATGCCCCTAGCCAAGCTGTTCCAGTACAGCTACAACACTGGCATCTACCTGGCAATGTGGAAAATTGCTCAGGTATGTCCTGTAAAAATAAACAGGACAAATCCAACCCAGCCGATTACTGCCCCATCAGTCTACTCTCCATCATCAGTAAAGTGATGGAAGGGGTCATCAACAGTGCTATCAAATGGCAATTGCTTAGCAATAACCTGCTCACTGACACTCAGTTTGGGTTCTGCCAGGGCCACTCAGCTTCTGACCTCATTACAGCCTTGGTTCAAACATGGACAAAAGAGCTGAACTCGAGAGATCCCTAAATTTATTTGGTTTAGAAAAACTTATTCTTTCATGTGAGTCAATGCTTTCAGGCAATCCTTGTACAACAGCATTAAAAGCTAGTTTCTTATAGGTGATATGGATGCTTAGGTTATAATGGATTTCGAAAGATTCATAGGACACATTAAGCTTGTCCTTTCACTGCCCTACATTTTTTTTTTACATTCGTGACAGGATGTGGGCATCGCTGGCTGGGTTGGCATTTGTTATCTGTCCCTAGATCAGCACCTCATCTTCCGATTAGGCACTCTACAGCTTTCCGGACTGAATATTGAGTTCAACAATTTCAGATCATGAACTCTCTCCTCCATCCCCACCCCCTTTCCGATCCCCATTTTTCCAATAATTTATAATTTTTTTTTTACAACTTTTTTTTCTCTTCCCTCTTATTTTTAAATTTATTTCGATCTATTGTTTAATCTCCACCTTTTAGTCCATTTCGATCCCTTCCCCCCCACCCCACTAGGGCTATCTGCCACTAGCTTGCTTCCCTTAATGTCCCCATTAGCACATCCTTTAGAAAATATCACCACCATCAACAGCCCTTTGTCCTTTAGTCTATGACATCTTTGGCAGTCTCTTCTTGGCCTCCACCTATCACTGGCCCCCTATCGAGCTCTCCTGTCCCACCCCCTTCTACCAGCTTATATTTCATCTCATTTCTATATGTCTTAGTTCTGACGAAGGGTCATACGGACTCGAAAAGTCAACTGTATCCCTCTCCGCAGATGCTGTCAGACCTGCTGAGTTTTTCCAGGTATTTTTGTTTTTGTTCAACATAAACATTGCCTGTTTGACTCTGAGCTGTGCTTCCAACCCTATAACCTCTCCATTACCAAGGCTCTCTATTTCTACCTTTGTAACCACTGCTGCTGAAGTTCTCATCCATACTTTATTCCAATGCTCTTCTCTCCCATCTCCATAAATTTTAAGTTGATCTGAACCTCTTCTGCCTGCATCCTAACTGGTACCAAGTTCCACTCACCCATCACCTCTCTGCTTGCTGACCTGGTTCACCAATGTCTCAATTTTGTAATTCTCCTCCTCATGTTCAAATCCCTCCATGGAATCATCCCTCCTAATCTCTGTCTCTCCTCCAGCTCTACAACCATCCAACAATTCTGCATTGCACTGACTTTGGCCTCCTGTGCATCCCAGATTTCAAACTGCCCCACCATCAGCGATCCTGGAGTGAGCTGTCTGCACCCTGAACTCTGGAATTCCCTCCCTAAGTCTATTTTTCTCCCTAGATCCTCCCTTTCCCCACTGGAAGACTTTCCACAAAGCCTCCTGCGTTAATCTCACAGTCAAGGTGCCGCTGGGTAACAGCAATCATAATACGATTGAATCTTATGTTCAATTTGAGGAAGAGAAGAATGGTTCCAAAACTAGTATTTTAAACTTAAATAAGAGCGGTTATGAGGGCACGAAAGCAGAACTAGCTAAAGCGAACTGGCAAATGAAGTTAAGGGACAGGTCAATAGAGATTCAGGGAAAGACATTTAAATGGATACTTCGGGATACACAGAATAAATACATTCCAATGAGAAAGAAAAATTCCAAGGGGCAAGATCCACCATCCAAGGTTAACTAAAAAAGTTAAAGATAGTATCAAACTTAAAGAAAAAGCATATAATTGTGCAAGGATGGGTGGCAGGTCAGAAGACTGGGCAGAATATAAAGAACAGCAAAGAAAGACTAAAAGATTAATAAGGAGGGAAAAATTAGAGTACGAGAGAAAGCTGGCTGGAAATAGTAAAACAGATAATAGGATTTTCTATTGATATTTAAATAAGAAAAGAGTTAACAAAGTGAGCATTGGTCCAATAGAAAGTGAGTCTGGGGAATTGATAATGCAAAGTAAGGTGATTGCAGAAGAATTAAATAGGTATTTTGCTTTGGTCTTCACTCTAGAGGACACAAGTAACATCCCAGAAGTAGCTGTAAATCAGGGAATGGAAGGGAGGGAGGAACTCAAGAAAATTGCAACACCAGGGAAGTAGCACTTAGCAAATTGTTGGGGCTGCGGGCTGACAAGTCCCCAGTCCTGATGGGCTTCATCTTAGGGTCTTGAAAGAAGTGGCTAGGGAGATAGTTGATGTGTTAGTTTTAATTTTCCAAAATTCCCCAGATTCGGGGAAGGTTCCATTAGCTTGGAAAATAGCAAATGTAACTCCTTTATTCAAAAAGGGAGGGAGACAGAAAACAGGAGACGACAGGCCAGTCAGCCTAACGCCTGTCATAGTGAAAATATTAGAAGCTATTATTAAAGATGTTAAAGCAGGACACTTAGAAAACTTGAAGACAATCAGGCAGAGTCAACATGGTTTTGTGAAAGGGAAATCATTTTTAAGCATTTTATTGAAGTTCTTTGAAGGAGTCACTTGTGCTGTGGATGTATTGTACTTAAGTTTCCAGAAGGCATTTGATAAGGTGCCACATCAAAGGCTATTGTGGAAAATAAAAGCTCATGGTGTATGAGGTAACATATTGGTATGGAATCATAGAAATAAAAACATAGAAAATAGGAGCAGGAGTAGGTCATTCGGCCCTTCAAGCCTTCTCCGCCAATCAATATGATCATGCTGATCCTCTCAATGCTGTTATGTGAGATAATGTGAAATTGTTCATTTTGGCAGGAAGAATAAAAAAGCACATTATCTAAATGGTAAGAGACTGCAGTTCACTGAGTTGCAGAGGGATCTGGGTGTCTTAGTGCATGAATTGCAGGTACAGCAAGTAATTAGGAAAGCTAATAGAATGTTATTGTTTATTGTGAGGAGAATTGAATATAAAAGTAAGGAGGTTATGCTTCAGTTGTACAGGATACTGGTGAGACCACATCTGGAGTACAGTATTGGTCTAAAAGCAAAAAACTGCAGATGCTAGAAATCGAAAACAAAAACAAAAATACTGGAAAAACTCAGCAGGTCTGGCAGCATCTGCGGAGAGGAACACAGTTAACGTTTTGACTGCACATGACTCTTCAACAGAACTAAGGAAAAATAGAAAAGGGGTGAAATATAAGCTGGTTTGGGGCGCGGGTGGGGGGGTCTTGGGACAAGAGAGCTGGATAGAGGGCCAGTGATAGGTGGAGATAACCAAAAGATGTCACAGACAAAAGGATAAAGAGGTGTCGAAGGTGGTGATATTATCTAAAGGAATGTGATAATTAAGGGTAGAAAGCAGGACGAGCAAGGTACAGATAACCCTAGTGGGGGTGGGGTGGGGGGAAGGAATCGAAATAGGCTAAAAGGTAGAGATAAAACAATGGGTGGAAATACATTTAAAAATAATGGAAATAGGTGGGAAAAGAAAAATCTATATAAATTATTGGAAAAAACAAAAAGGAGGGGGAAAAATCAGAAAGGGGGTGGGGATGGAGGAGAGAGTTCATGATCTAAAATTGTTGAACTCAATATTCAGTCCGGAAGGCTGTAAAGTGCCTAGTCGGAAGGAGGTGCTGTTCCTCCAGTTTGCGTTGAGCTTCACTGGAACAATGCAGCAGGCCAAGGACGGACATGTGGGCATGAGAGCAGGGTGGAGTGTTGAAATGGCAAGCGACAGGGAGGTCTGGGTAATGCTTGCGGACAGACCGAAGGTGTTCTGCAAAGCGGTCACCCAGTCTGCGTTTGGTCTCTCCAGTGTAGAGGAAACCGCATTGAGAGCAACGAATGCAGTAGACTAAATTGAGGGAAGTGCAAGTGAAATGCTGCTTCACTTGAAAGGAGTGTTTGGGCCCTTGGATGGTGAGGAGAGGGGAAGTGAAGGGACAGGCATTGCATCTTCTGTGGTTGCATGGGAAGGTGCAGTGGGAGGGGGTTGAGGTGTAGGGGATGATGGAGGAGTGGACCAGGGTGTCCCGATCCCTACGGAATGCCGCCAGGTGGGGTGAAGGAAAGATGTGTTTGGTGGTGTCATCATGCTGGAGTTGGCGAACAATCCCCATCCACCACTACTCTCCTCTGTCTGACTGAACTTGTTCTCACACTGAACAATTTCTCCTTAAACTCCTCTCACTTCCTCCAAATAAAAGGTGTGGCTATGGGTACCCACATGGGCCCCAGCCATGCCTGTCTCTTTATGGGGTATGTGGAACATTCCTTGTTCCAATCCTACTCCGGCCCCCTCCCACAACTCTTTCTCCGGTACATCGATGATTACTTCGGTGCTGCTTCATGCTCTCATCTGGACCTGGAAAAATTTATTAATTTTGCTTCCAATCTCCACCCCTCCATCATTTTCACATGGTCCATCTCTGACACTTCCCTTCCCTTCCTTGACCTCTCTGTCTCAATTTCTGGTGATAGACTGTCCACCAATATCCATTACAAGCCTACCGACTCCCACAGCTACCTCGACTACAGCTCCTCACACCCCGCTTCCTGTAAGGACTCCATCCTATTCTCTCAGTTCCTTCGCCTCCATCGCATCTGTTCTGATGATGCCACTTTCAAAAACAGTTCCTCTGACATGTCTTCCTTCTTCCTTAACCGAGGTTTTCCACCCACGGTGGTTGACAGGGCCCTCAACTGTGTCCGGCCCATCTCCCACGCATCCGCCCTCACACCTTCCTCTCCCTCCCAGAAACATGATAGGGGCTTTTTCCCTTTGAAATTTGGCATTCTTGCATCTGTCCTGATGAGTGCAAGAAATAAAACTTTGACAGCATGTCTCCTTTTCGAGCAATACTCAAGTTCCTAAGATTTTGGAAAGGAACGAGGTAGGGTAGAAGGGTAGATAGTGGGTGCCAGTCACGTCAAAATCAGTCAAGGCTGCGTCCCTTTAAACAGCGGCAGTGACCATCAACATCAGGTTAAAAAACATTGACCCTTACACGGCTCACAGCGTAGAACCTTCTATTCCAATTATGCGGAAAGACAATAAGAGGATTTTTTTTTCACAGCACATGTACATCGCTGGCTGGGTCAGCATTTATTGCCCATCCCTATTTGCCCTTGAGAAGGTGATGGTGAGCTGCCTTCTTGAACCGCTGCAGTCCATGTGGTGTAGGTACACCCACAGTGCTGTTAGGAAGGGAGTTCCAGGATTTTAACTCAGTGACAGTGAAGGAACGGTGATATATTTCCAAGTCAGGATGGTGAGCGGCTTGGAGGGGAACTTGCAGGTGGTGGTGTTCCCATGTGTCTGCTGCCCTTGTTCTTCCAGGTGTTAGCGGTCGTGGGTTTGGAAGGTGCTGTTGAAGGAGCCTTGGTGAGTTGCTGCAGCGCATCTTGTAGATGGTGCACACTGCTGCTACTGTGCATCGGTGGTGGAGAGACTGACTGTTGAAGGTGGTGGCTGGGGTGCAAATCAAGTGGGTTGCTTTGTCCTGGATGGTGTCGAGCTTCTTGAGTGTTGTTGGTGCTGCACTCATTCAGGTAATTGGGGAGTATTCCATTACACTACTGACTTGTACCTTGTAGATGGTGGACAGGCTTTGGAGAGTCAGGTGGTGAGTTACTTTCTGCAGAATTCCCAGCCTCTGACCTGCTCTTGTAGCCACAGTATTTATATGGCTAGTCCAGTTCAGTTCCTGGTCAATGGTAACTCCCAGGATGTTGATTCAGTGATGGTAATGCCATTGAATGTCAAGGGGCAATGGTTGGATTCTCTCTTTTTGGAGATGGCCATTGCCTGGCACTTGTGTGGTGTGAATGTTACTTGCCACTTGTCAGCCCAAGCCTGAATGTTGTCCAGGTCTTGATGCATTTGGACATGGACTGCTTCAGTATCTGATGAGTCATGAATGGTGCTGAACATTGTGCAATCATCAGCGAACATCCCCACTTCTGACTTTATGATGGAAGGAAGATCATTGATGAAGCAGATGAAGATGGTTGGGCCGAGGACATTATCCTGAGGAACTCCTGCAGTGATGTCCTGGAACTGAAATGATTGATCTCCGACAACCACAACCATCTTCCTTTGTGCTAAGTATGACTCCAACCAATGGAGAGATTCCTCCTGATTCCCATTGGCTCCAGTTTTGCTAGGGCTCCTCAATGCCACATTCAGTCAAATGTGGCCTTGATGTCAAGGGCACTCACTCTCACCTCACCTCTGGAGTTCAGCTTTTTTGTCCATGTTTGGACTAGGGATGTAGTGAGGTCAGGAGCTGAGTGTCCCTGGCGGAACCCAAACTGAGTGTCAGTGAGCAGGTTATTGCTACGCAAGTGCCGCTTGATAACACTGTTGATGACCTCCCCATCACTTTACTGATGATGATGGACAGTAGGCAGATGGGGCAGGAGTTTGTTGGGTGGATTTGCCCTATTTATTGTGTACAGGTCACACTTGGGCAGTTTTCCACATTGCTGGGTAGATACCAGTGTTGTAGCTGTACTGGAACAGCTTGGTTATGGGCACAGCTAGTTCTGGAGCACAAGTCTTCAGTACTATTGCCAGAATGTTATCAGGGCCCATAGCCTTGGCAGCATCCAGTGCCTTCAGCCTTTTCTTGATATCATGTGGAGTGAATTGAATTGGCTGAAGACTGGCAACTGTGATGCAGGTGACCTCCGAAGGAGGCCGAGATGGATCATCCATTCGGCACTTACGACTGAAGGTTGTTGCGAATGCTTCAGCCTCATCTTTTGCACTGATGTGCTGGGCTCCCCCATCATTGAGGATGGGGATATTTGTGAAGCTTCCTCCCCCAGTGAGTTGTTTAATTGTCCACCACCATTCACGATTGGATGTAGCAGGAGTGCAGAGTTTAGATCTGATCCTTTGGTTGTGGGATCGCTTTGATCAGACAAGAATCATTCACACCTTTGTCATGTTTTTTTCCAGTCTCAACAAGATATTGTTTTGCACCTGAGCTATAAAGTTGAGCAAAATAGAGTGAAAACAAATCTGTCTAACAAAAATGCACAATCCATAATCACTTCCTTCCTGCGTCTTCGCACTGAAAAAAATCAAGACTTGCCTTGCTCTTCCTTCTACCCTACCTCGTTCCTTTCCAAAATCTTAGGAACTTGAGTATTGCTCAAAAAGGAGACATGCTGTCAAAGTTTTATTTCTTGCACTCATCAGGACAGATGCAAGAATGCCAAATTTCAAAGGGAACAACAACTTATACTGCACGAGAAAAGGGTGCGGCTTTGTTGCTAAGTCAACTCTGATTGGTTGAGCTGTTGTCCCCCAGGCTTTTGTTTAATTCTGCTTATTGTGAACAGCCAAAGAGACATGCTGGTGGATCTGCCATTGTACCAGCGCTGAAATTTATATACCACATTACTCAACTGCGTGGTAAGTATATTGTCCTATTGACTTCCTGTTAGTGGAAAATACTACTTGTGATGCTACTGCATAGCAGCAGTGTGAAAGGGCTAGCCTCACCTGTTGCTCAAATTGTAGGCTGTGCATCCCAACAACTGGCCGACCATATCACAGCACATCCCTTCAGCCGTTCACAATAGGCAGAGTACTAACCTTTCTCAACCTGCCCATGCTTGCAAAACTCAGAATGTAATGTCTAACATTAGATGTGACTTCACAATTGGACAGCACTTAATGAACAATCCCGAGTGTGCTAAAATTACACTAACCGTCAATTTAAGATTATCAGTGGGGCTCACAATGTGGCTCATTTACACTTTCTAGAAGCTACACATATTCATGCACAGGGACCTGTCCTCTTCAGTCAAAATGAACATGTCCAGGCACTGCAGCTTCTTTGAATTAAAAAATATGGGGGACGAGTTCTGTCCTATCAAGAGACCTTAGGAACTCCTCAACTTCTTCAGTCTCCCATTCCTCCTACTTTCTATAGGCCATTAAAATCCCACTTGGCATTTCCTAACCACTGGTTCTCAATTTACCTTCTCTTCTTATCTATTCTTTCAGCTTTGGTGGCATCTGGCACCATCGGCTGTGGACCTTAAGGTATCTTTCTCAATTAAAGAGAATAAATTGAAGTCACAGGCATATCTATATTACACATTTAATCCTTCGAACTATCATCCCTTTGCTTGCTGATTTACATTGACTCCATGTCCTGGAATGCCCCCATTTTACAATTTTAATCCTCGTTTTCAAATTCCTCCAATGGTTTCGCTCCTTCTGACTTCTTTTATCACCTCCAGCTTTATGAGAACATCGCACTCCTCCAACCAGGGCCTCTTGAATATCCTCAACTCCCTTCGTCATGTCATTGGCAATCATATCTTCAGCTGCCTGGGTCCTAAGCTCTGGAATTGCCTCATTCTCTTGGTCTTCCTTTAAAACCCTTTTCATGCTTTTGATCATTTATCCTAATATCTCCTTAGATGGCTCAGTGTCAATTTTTGGTTGGTCACATTGCTGTGTATTCCAATAGACTTTAAATTACTTTTTGTACCTGTCCACTTGTTTTTGGTGATTTCCGCACTGGAATGCCTAAATATATAAACAAATGAATTAGGAGTAGGAACAGGCCATTCGGCCCCTCGAACCTGCTCCTCCATTTGATAAGATCATGGCTGATCTGATTGTGGCCTCTATTCTTCTGTCTACCCCCTATACCCTTTGACTCCCTTGTCAATAACTCAGCCTTAAAAATATTCAATGACCCAGCCTCCATTACTCTCTGGGGAAGAGAATTCCACAGCCTAAAGACCCTCTGGGAGAAGAAATTTCTCCTCTTCTCTGTCTTAAATAGGAGGCTCCTTATTTTTAAACTGTGAGCCCTAGTTCTAGATTCCCTCATGAGGGGAAAGCGTCCACCTTGTCAAGGCACCTCAGGATCTAATATGTTTCAATAAAATCTCCTCTCATTCCTCTAAACTCAAATGGGTACAGACCCAACCTGTCCAACCTCTGCTCCTCTGCTGTGTCTAGCTTTCCCCCAGTTAGAAAATACACTGAGTTTCTTTCTTTGGTTCAAATTGAAGGATCTCACACTTTCCCATATGCCTCATGTAGTATAAAAGGTTAACAGACGGGACATGCTAATGTATAACGTAGATGATGATGTACTACTGACACCAGTCGGTCTCGAGTTAGACTCTCTCTCTTGAAAGAAAAGTTGGAATCATGCCTAGGAGCTACGTGCCTACTCTGTAACCCGTTTAGATGTAGGACGAAGGAACAAATGTTAAGCAGATACCAGTGTATGTCCACATCTGTCTAAGAACCAAGCCCCACGCCTAGAGTTCAAGGTAGAAGATCTCATCTCAGAACACCACAATTTTTAGCCCACTCATTTAGTCACCAATATGTCTCTTTGCAACATTTTGTCCCAGCTGTATTATTTACTGTGCCACCTAGTTTAATATCATCAGTAAACTCAGAAAATTGGCCGCTTTCTCTCTTCTTTATAAATGTAGTGAAATGCAATGGCCCCAGCGCAGATCCCTGGGAGGATATTGCCAATTACTAATTTGCTAATTTGTGTATATCCCCATTATCGCGATTCTCTGACTCCTGTCTCCTAGCCAATTCTCTACTTTTGCCAATAGGTTACCTCCTGTTCTATGCACTTTTATTTTTGCTAGCAGGCTCCAGTGTGGAACCTTAGCGAATGCCTTCTGGAAGTCCACATAAATAACATTCCATAGACACTCTCCTTAGTTCTCATGCTCGTGAATTCCTCATGACATGACCTACCCTTAACAAATCTCTCCAATAAGTTTGCGTTTATCCAAGCGTTCAGTCACTCTATCTCTAATGACATATTCTAGAAACATCCCCAAAGCAGACATGAAATCAATAGGCCTATCATTTCCTCGTTCTTTCTCCCACCCTTCTTAAATAACGGTGTGACAATGACAATTTTCAAATCCAAGGGGACATCCCTGAATCAAAACAGTTTTGGAAGATTATGACTAAAGCCTTTCCAATCTCCACACCTACTTCCTTTAATACCCTGGGATGGGAAACATTAGGTTTTGAAGGTTTGTTGATCTTCAGTCCCATTATTTTCTCCATTACCATTTTTTAAACTCCTATTAAAGCTAGGAAATTCCTTCTTTTGATTTATTTTTGATTTTTCTCGTACCCCTTGTACTTTATCCCTATCTTCCATCATGAAGACTAATTAAAAAGTACTTATTTCGCAAGTCTGCCATCTCATTTTCAATTACAAAACAAGCTGTGTGCTTCTTTAAGGTGCATGTATTACCTTAGCCACCTTCTTTCTCCTAATATACTTGTAAAAACTTTTACTATTATCCTCGATTTCTTTCATTTTTGTTTTCTCTTTGCTACTTTTGCCGCATGTCTTTGCTGTTCTTTATTCCTCTGTCAGCCAGTGAGAGCTCCATTATCCTTTACACTTGTGAAAGGCTGGCCTTATAGTTTTATAACATCTCAGCTCTCTTGTTGACCGCAGTTGTTTAGTTACACAGATAGAGCTCTTGGTCTTTAGGGGCGTTGTACGGGTTGTGTGGTGCAGTGGGTAGCATCCCTGCCTCTGAGCCGGAAGCTCTGAGTTCGAGTCCCGCTCCAGGACTTGATGGCCAAGGAAGGTGGCATTTGGAACGCGGCCAAACAGGTTGATTATCAACCTGCAAATCCTTCCAACACCCACCAATGGCAGGTGATAAGAGTGGGAGAGATTCCTGGTCAGCCGTGTGATGGAAAGAACGTTGGAGCCTCTACCATCACTATCCATAGCTCCAGACCACAACGTTCAGGGAAAAGTGCAGGTTGCCACAGCAACTCAGACTCTGAGTGAACTATAACCACCGCCATAGGTCTTATATCGAACACTTCTTTGAACATGTCTCACATTCACCTGTAATTTTACACGTTTAACGGTTCTGTTCAGTTGGTCAATTTTGGCATCATCCCTGCAAGGTCCTCAATTTATAATCTTGGTTTGTGACCCTCTTCTCCCTATCAAACCCACTATCAAATCCAATCATATTACGTTCCCTGTTAGCTGCTGTTCCCCCATCGTTAGAATTACTCAACACTCTAGCACTATTTATGATCTGGACTTTGCTCTCATCCTTTTTCTTATCTTGAGATTATTTGCACTTTTATTATTATTTCTGCATGAGCCCTTTGTCCCCGCCCACCCACCCCTCCAACCCTTTACTGGTTTACAGTCCTATTCACAGCCCCATTTATCCTACCCTGGGCCCTGGCCAGTTTAGTTGCAGTCTGTGCCCACGGCTGCTCCCTGTTCCAGTATCAGCGCACCAGCAAATGGAATCCCTATTCCTACACTCGCCTTCCAGCCCAGTCACTTTCCTGCCTTTGAATCTGGCTTCCAGCTTCCCAACATCCTCCCAGTTCCTTCTTATACCATTGATCCAGACATGGCTCTTCCTCAACCAACTCCCACCCCCACCCCGGGCCATTTCCAGATGCTCTGAGATATCTCTCACCCTGGCACTAGGGAGGCAACAGTCCCTTAGGGTTCTCCAGTGTGACTGCACAGGATGCTATCTGCCCTCGTAATGATCAAAAATCCTCTTTCATCACAATTGTTCTGTTCTGCTTCTCCCAGTCCATGAACTGTCTCCTGCTCCATGGTGTTGTAGTCAGTGTTGTGCCTGTCAATCCCACAGCCTTTCTCCGTAACCTCACAGGAAGGCAAATTATACATTGGCCTTTATTGCAAGGTGATTGGAGTACAAGAATAAGGAAGTCTTGCTAAAATTGTGTAAGGTTTCAGTGAGACCACACATGGAGTACTGAGAGCAGTTTTAGGCTCCATATCTAAGGATATACTTGCCTTGGAAGCATTTCCTTCACTGTCGCTCGGTCAAAATCCTGGAACTCCCCACCTAAATGCACTGTGGGTGTACCTACACCACATGGACTGCAGCGGTTCAAGGCAGCAGCTTCTCAAGGGCAATTAGGGATGAGCAATAAATGAAGGCCTAGCCAGTGACACATCCCATGGGCGAACAAATACAAGAAAAATGTATGGCAAAAGTTCACTAGATTGATTCCTGGGGTGAGAGAGTTATTCTATGATGAGAGACTAAGTAAATTGGGCCTATACCCTCTGGAGTTTAGAAGAATGAGTGAAGGAAGGTGATCTCATTGAGACATCCAAGATTCTGAAGGGGCTTTATGGGGTAGACACTGAGGTTGTTTCCCCTGGTTGGGGAATCTAGAACACATTGTCTCAGGATAAGGGGCCGATCATTTGGGACTGAGATGAGGAGAGATTACTTCACTCAAAGGGTTGCGAATCTTTGGAATTTTCTACCCCGAGTTGGTTGTGAATACTCCATCGTTGGATACGTCTAAGGCCGAGAGTGACAGATTTTTGGTCTCTCAGGGAATCAAGGGATATGGGGTTCGGGCGGGAAAGTGGAGTTGAGGCAGGAGGTTGGCTTTGATCATATGGTTATGGCAGAGCTGGTCTATCCCTGCTCCTTTATCCTGCTTACTAACTTTGCGGCATGGGTTTGAAATTGGTTGGGAGGTAGGAGATTGAGAGTAGGGATAAA
Organism: Cetorhinus maximus; assembly: GCF_964194155.1. Classification (NCBI taxonomy): domain Eukaryota; kingdom Metazoa; phylum Chordata; class Chondrichthyes; order Lamniformes; family Cetorhinidae; genus Cetorhinus; species Cetorhinus maximus. The sequence continues at coordinate 2,842,162 of NC_135907.1, read as the reverse complement.
TGGGAAACACACTGATTGGCAGGTTATGACATAGTGTTTCCTCGGAATCTGAACTAGGGCATCAGCTTTTCACAGTGTGCACCAATGATGGATGAAGGAATCGAGAACCGTTTTCTAAGTTTGCAGACGACACTAAATAGTTAGGAGGCAAAGTCAGCTCTGTGGATGGGAGTCAGGAAGTCACTAAGGCAGTTAGACAGAGGGGGCAAGACTGCAGCAAATGGGCCTCAATGTCATTCACTTTGGATCGAGGAAAGACAAACTGGAATGTTTTCTCAACGATGAGAAACCAAGAATCTTGGGAGAGAAAAAGGATTTGTGCGTCCATTATCACAAATCAAAGCTAATGGAGAAAGTGAGCAAAAATGCTAATGGGGTCTTGGCCTTAATCTCAAGGAGTCTGCATTACAAAGGCGGCTCTTTGCTACATCCCATATGGAGAGCTCCCTACATTTTTCGGCACTGTACTTTAGTAAAGATACATTCACCTTAGAGAGTACAAAGCAGATTCACCAGAATCACAGAATGGTTACAGCACAGGAGGCCATTTGACCCATCATGTCTGTGCTGGCTCACTGAATGAGCAATTTACCGCGTGCCATTCCCCCACCTTCTCCCCACAACCCTGCACACTCTTCCTTTTCAGATAATAACCCAATTCCCTCTTGAACACCTCGACTGAACCTGCCTCCATCGCACTCTCAGGCGGTGCAGTCCATTCACTGTGTGAGAAAGTTTCTCCTTGTGTCACCTTTACTTCTTTTGCCGATTACCTTAAATCTGTGCCCTCTGGTTCTCCATCCTTTCACCAATGGGAACAGTTTCTCCCTATCCACTATGTCCAGATCCCTCATGATTTTGAACACCTCTATCAAATCTCCTCTTAACCTTCTCTTCTCCAAGGAAAACAGTCCCAACTTCTCCAATTTTTCTAGGTAACTGAAGTTCCTCATCCCTTGGAACCATTTTGGTGAATCTTTTCTGCTCTCTCTCCAATTCCTTCACATCCTTCCTAAAGTGCAGCGCCCAGAACTGGATGCAGTACTCCAGCAGAAGGGTAACGTTAAATTGTGAGGACAGGTCACAGAAATTTAACTTGAAGCCCTTCCAGTTAGAAAGCCGAGAGATGATCAAATCAAGCGGCTCAAACAAGGATTCAGAAAGGTGGATATAGAGAGACTATTTCCTCGGATGAGGGGATCGAGGACAAGAAGATACAATCTTAAAATTCAGGAGTGGCGTCACAAAGCACTTTGCCACATGATAATCGGGAATTCTCTTCCCCAACAGGCTGCAGATGTGGGATTGCTCGAATTTTTCAAGACTTAGATTTATAGATTCTTGTTAGGTTAAGGGCATCAAGTGATGTAGATCTAAGGCAAGCTGATGTTTCTGATGTATAGGTTAGCCATGACCTGAATGAAGGGCCAAATGGCCTCCTCTTATTCCTGTGTTCAGTCTGCGCCTCCACTGAAAGAGAAATAGAGTAGGGGAGCGGTAGAGGAGGGGGAGGTGACCACTCACCAGGTCACTCTAGCTCTACTCTTAGCGGCTGGATGTGCCTGTGACAAAGATCCAAGAGCAGCCTGAAGTGCTCTCAGCTCGGGAATAACTCTCTCCGAAAAGAGAAAGGAACTAAAACAGAAGGCCTCAAATCCCAGCAGCTCATTCAGTGTCGAATCATACAGTACAGGAGGCGGCCATTCTGCCCACTGGGCTATACCAGATCGCTGAGAGAGAGCGATCCGATTAGTCCCGCTTACCCTGCTCTTTCCCCCGATTTTACTGCAAAATTTTCCTTTTTAAGTAGAACAAAACTCTCTTTGAAAATCATTATTTAATAATATTATTATTCATCTAGATCATAACAACTCACTGAATCAAACGATGTCTCATCTCCTCCTGGCTCTTTAGCCCATTAGTTTAAATCGTTACCCTCTGGTTACTGTCAGTGGAAACAGCTTCTCCTTATCTATTCTATTAAAGCCCTTCATTAACTTGGAACACCTCTATTCACTCTCTCCTTAACCTTCTCTGTTCTCAGGAGAACCAGCCCAGCTTCTTCAGCCGTCCCCCCCACCAAGTAACTGCACTCTCTCCAAGATCTTGGGGTTTGGGGTGCCATAGTGGCAATGTCACCGGTCCGAGTAATCCAGAGGCCCAGGTTCATGCTCTGGGGACACGGGTTCAAATCCCACCACGGCGGCTGGACCAGGAAGCTCTCCCTCTCTTACCGTCTGCCATCAGGTTTATCGGAGTAACAGGCTGAAACTCAACCTGTCTGGCCACATTATGAATGCACGGTCCTTGGCCATCGAGTCCTGAAGTGGGATTTGAACTGGGAGCTTCGGCCCAGAGAAAGGGATGCTACCCACTGCACCACAAGACCTCACTTACCCAGCTGGTTCATTAATGTCTTTTAGGGAAGGAAATCTGCCATCCTTACCCAGTCTGGCCTACATGTGACTCCAGACTCTCAGCAATGTGGTTGACTCTTAACTGCCCCCTGAAATGGCCCAGCAAGCCACTCAGTTCAAGGGCAATTAGGGATGGGCAACAAATGCTGGTCTTGCCAGCAATATGCACATCCCATAAAAGAATATTAAAAAGTCCTTCCTAAAGTGTGGTACCCACAATCAACAAAGTACACTAGCTGAAGTTTTATAAAGTTTAGTGTAACTTTATTCTTCTATTTATAAAAAAAGGGATTTTATACACCTTTCTTAAACAGCTTTATCAATGTGCCCTGCTACCTTTGTGTATGTCAACTTGGAATGCCTCTATTCACTCTCTTCTCAGCCTCCTCTGTTCTCTAAGTTTCTGCTGCTTCTTTTTAATTGCACATTTGGTGTAAACAGTTTCTCCTTATTTCTCTTCCGAAGTGCCTCTCACACACCTCTGCGTTACATTTTACCTGCTCATTTCACCAGTCTGTCTCTGCACTGCTCAAGTCGGTGACTGTTCTCCTCACCATTGACCCCATTTCCAAGCATTGTATCAGCTGTAAATCTCGAAACAATGTCCCTGTAAATCCAAGTCCTGGGCCTTTAATATATATATCCAAAAAGAGCAGTGGACCTAATACCACCCATTGGGTGACACCACTGTATACTCCCTGCCAGCCCAAAAAAAAAACGAGCGTTCACCATTACAGTCTGCTTTCTGTTCCTTAGCCAATCTTGTATCCATGCTACCATTGGCTCGCTAATCCCATGCATTTCAATTTTACCAACAAGACTATTATGTGGCACCCAATCAAACACCTTCTGAAAGTCCATATATTCAACATCAATGATATGACCCTTATCAACCCTCTGCTTTATGTTACTGAAGAACTCAATTAAGTTAGTAAGGCACAATCTGCATTTAACAACAATAACTCACATTTATATAGCATCTATAATGGAATGAAATGTCCCAAGACACTTCACAAGAGCATTATATAACAAAGTCTGACACCGAGCCATGTAAGGAGATATTAAGTGAGGTGACGAAAAGCTTGGTTAGAGAGGTAGGTTTTAAGGAGTTTCTTAAAGGAGGAAAGTGAGGTAGAGAGGCAGAGAGGTTTAGGGAGGGAATTCCAGAGCTTGGGGTCCAGACAGCTAAAGGCATGGCTGCCAATGGTAGAGAAATTAAAATCGGGGATGCTCAAGAAGCCAGAATTAGAGGAGCGCAGATATCTCAGAGGGTTGTGGAGCTGGAGGAGATTACAGAGATAGGGAGGGGCGAGGCCATGGAGGGATTTGAAAACAAGGGTGACACAGGCAGCAGATGACCTTAAGTTTACAGAAGGTAGAACGTTGACTGTCATCTCTTAACTTACGTCCTTCTAAGAGACAATTAACACTGTCTCGGATCATGGCTGGTGGCATAGTGGTATTATCACTGGACTAATATTCCAGGAGACCCAGGGTAATTCCCTGGGGACCTGGGTTCGAATCCCACCAAGGCAGATGGTGAAATTTGAATTCAATAAAAATCTGGAATTAAAAGTCTGATGGTGACCACAAAACCATTGCTGACTGTCGTAAAAACCCATCTGGTTCACTAATGCCCTTTAGGGAAGGAAATCTGCTGCCCTTACTTGGTCTGGCCTACATGTGACTCCAGACCCACAGCAATGAGGTTGACTCTTAACTGCCCTCTGAACAGGGCAAACAGGGATGGGCAATAAATGCTGGCCTAGCCAGTGACACCCATATCCCATGAACAAATAATTTAAAACAACTATGGTCTCCACAGGTTTCCCCTCCGACTAATCGGCAGTTACCTGGTTTTTCTCTCTCCTTTCTTGCTAGGGGTTTAACATTTGGAATCCTCCTGTCCTCTGGTACTGCTCCCATATCCAAGGAGGATTGAAAGGTTGCGGCCAAAGTCTAGAACAGAAAGACAGATTAACCTCACATAGGTTGATGAAAGGTCCCATCAGATAGATTAACCTTAATTCCCATCAGCTAATTGACCTCAGCTTGATTGTCATTTGATTTGAGGCGTTTATCTCCGTTTGCCAGCATTTACAACCTTCCTTTTCACTGCTCGTGACAAAAAAAAGGTTCTCTCCTGAACATTCGTGATTTCTCCAAGTTCTCCTGTTCTTCCCAAAGTGCACATCTACCCTTCCCAGCGTATACCCTAACCTTCACCAGGACAGTAGCATTAAACAGATTGGTCTGCTGGTGGTGTGTTAAAGTTCACACATGGAGTCCAAGTTGTTGTGACACCCTACACTTTCACATGTATGTTGTAGTCTGGAGCTACGGATAGTGATGGTGGTGGCTACAAGGTTCTTTCCATCACACGGCTGACCAGGAATCTCTCCCACTCTTACCACCTGCCGTTGGCGTGTGTTGGAAGGATTTGCAGGTTGGTACTCAGCCTGTTTGGCTAAATTACGAACACATCTTCCTTGACCATCAGGTCCTGGGGTGGGACTTGAACCCGGAGCTTCCGGCTCAGAGATAGGGACACTACCCACTGTGCCACAAGATCTCCTAAACAGATTGGCGTACATGCACACAAATAACAACCAAGTCAATTCTGTCCTCACCTGATGTCCATACACACACTTCCCACAAGGGGTCACTGGACAATGATCAGAAGTAGAAACTCGGGCTACTTTTCCCTAAACCAAGGGCACAAAAACCTATTGCGACACCTATGTCCGAGGCAACTTAACTCAGCACAGGCGGGGAATTGAACCTTGGACCTTTCCTAGTCTGTATGACTCAGCCACCTGCTCAGCAAGCTGTCTAAGCCATGGAGAAAACTGACTTGCTTTCCCCTGGATGAGAGAGAGCTCTAGTGTGTTTATGGTGAGAGCAGAGAAACAGAAACCAGAGAGAGAAGAAAAGAGCGTGCCAACACGGTGGGAGAATGGATGCAAACAGAAAGCAAACAAGGAAGGAGAAAGCGCAGTGAGAGCTGAGAGAACAAGAGGATAGACCACAGGGAGTGCATAGGAGGGCGGAGAGAGGGTGCGTGCGGGAGTGTGAGGAGCGAGAAAGAAAAGAGTGAATGGATGGGGAGAAGGAGAAAAGGTTGAGGGAGAGATGAAAAGAGGAACAAAACATCCACCACAGCCAATTTTCCGATTAACACACACCGAGCATGAAAAACAAAAACGAAATAGCTTGTCCTTGTCCACGTTCCCACTCAAAGTGATCAGAAACGTATACAAGTGGAGCTCTCAAACTCTCTTGATCTGCGTTTCCACCAAATTAAATAATGCAATAGCTTCTCGTGGTCCACCAGGCCTTGGAAACACATTCCAGTAAGTCAGCTCAGCAAGATTTCCAGGATAGGGCAGAGAGAGAGAAACCATTTGGTTGGGGAAATCTAGGCTGAGGAGACGGAGCCTCAGAATTACAGCCAGGTTTTTCGGGAGTGATACACTTCTGCAGCAGTTCTTGAACAGACATCAAATCAGCGATAATAAATTTTCATTAATCAAAACTGGCAAGGGATATGGGGCAAAGTCTATGGACTTGGGTAACAGATCTGTTACAATCCCATTGAATAACTGGAGGGGCTAAATGGTCTACTCCCATTCCTATTTTTATGTCTTGAGTAAATGAGTTTGTTGGCCAAATGAACTCTAACTGCATGCCTTCCCACGTTCTCATCAATTGCTGCTTGCAATCAATAACAAGGAGAGACTGAAGTAAGAATAAACAGTGATGGTTCATTGAGGCATAGGGCAGAGCACCAGATCATACGTGCTCACTCAGAAACCTCCAACTAGACTTACAGTTCCCAGTTGCCCGTGCTGGACAGTGATTCGTCAGTGCTGTCACATGATCAGTACACTTGCATTCTCTTAAAGGGACAGGGTACCTCACTTTACCCACACTTATGTTCCTAACAGGGCAGCTTCATGAGATGCAGGTAAATAAATCTGTTGAAGGTGAGAATTGCTGTTTGCGCTCCAGACGCCAGGCGTACAAACACTGGGTGATTCCGACCATCAGCATTAAAACGTGACAGGAACATTCCAGTGTGGAAAGTATTCCCCAATTAAACAAATAAACTGAAAAACTCTGAACTTCAGCTCACTTAACAATTAGACTAAAGGGACACTGCATATTGTACAACATTGTTATCCTTACAAATCTGTTTTTCAATTGACTTATTGTGAGCAGAACCAACGGAAGGTGCAGCAGAGATATAGAAACAGCTTCCACCTTTCATCTTCGCATACAAGCCCCAGGAGATGCAACATCTGCCCCTTCACCTCCGCTCTCACCATCCAAGGCCCCAAATGCTCCTTCCAGATTAAACAGCAATCTACCTGTGCTACTTTCCATTTAGTTTACTGCATTCACAGCTCACCCCTGTGGTCTGCTCTACATGAGGGAGGCTGAACACAGACTGGGTGACTGCTTTGCAGAACATCTCCGTTCAGTCCCCCTGACCCCAAGCTTCCGGTCACATCGCATTTTAATTCTCCGCCTCGCTCTCACGCTGACCTCTCTCTGTCCTCGATCTCCTGCACTATTCCAATGAAGCTCAGCGTTACCTTGAGGAACAGCACCTCATCTTTTAATGAGTCACTCTGCAGCCTTCCAGGCCCAACATCGAGTTGAACAATGTCGGACTGTCATCGCTGCCCTTGCTTTATTTTGGTTTTCTTTGCAGATTTTGGGCTCTTCTCTCATTTTCGAATGGCAGTGATTCAGGATCCTGCTATTCACACCTCGTCTAGACACATCTTTTGTTTCTTCACTTGTCCTTTGACCGCTCCCTTTGGCCCTGCACCACTAACTGTTCTGTTTCTACAAAACATTTCAACTTGAAAATTACAGGAAAAGTGCAGTAAAGAGCAGACCACATGGGGTGAGCTGTGAATGCGGTAAACTAAATGGAAAGTAGCACAGGTAGATTGCTGTTTAATCTGGAAGGAACATTTGGGACCTTGGATGGTGAGAGTGGAGGTGAAGGGGCAGATGTTGCATCTCCTGGGGGCTTGTTTGCGAAGGTAAAAAGTGGAATAACAATAAGGGCCAAATACTGCAGATGCTGGAAATCTGAAATAAAATCAAAAAATGCTGGAAGAACTCAGCAGGTCTGGCAGCATCTGTGGAGAGAGAAACAGAGTTAACATTTCGAGTCCGTATGACTCTTTTTCAGAGAGAAAGGTGGAACTGCTTTTATATCTCTGCTGCACTTTTCATGGTGCTACTCATAATAAAGTCAGTTGAACAAACTGTTTTTTGTTAGACATTTTGACCCTTGTGGTCATGTTAAGGTTTTTTCCCAATGCCTGGGGCACTCGGCATGTTCATCACACTTTAGTGCGACACCTTAAGCTGAGTGTGACAGGAGTACCGAGTGGCCTGTCCCCAGGATTAGAGACAGAGAGGCCAAGGAAGGGAAGGGAAGAGTTGCAGGAGGACCACGTGAAAGCAAGAGGAGGATGGGAATTGGGAACAGGCTGATGAAATTTCCTAGTTCAGGACATGTCAAGTTATCTGTTAACACTGACTGGCTGGCCGACCAATCATATTTCAAAGATTGACAGAATGGTTACAGCGCAGAAGGAAGCCATTCGGCCCATTCATATCTGTGCTGGCTCGCCAAAGGGGAAATGCACCTTGGCCGTTCTGGCATTTTGTCCCCGTAATCCTGCAAATTTGTCCTTTACAAATGAAAATCACTATTGGCGAGGACACCGTCCGCCTGAGAGATCAGACAGGGCCTCAGTTTAACATCTTGTCTGAAAGTGCAGCACTCCCTCAGTATCGACCCTCCAACAGTGCAGCACTCCCTCAGTATCAACCCTCTGACAGTGCAGCACTCCCTCAGTATCAACCCTCCGACAGTGCAGTACTCCCTCAATACTGACCCTCGGACAGCACAGCACTCCCTCAGTACTGACGCTCGGACAGTGCAGCACTGCCTCAGTCCTGACTCTCCGACAGTGCAGCACTCCCTCATTGCTTACCCTCCAACAGTGCAGTGCTCCCTCCATACTGACCCTCCAACAGTACTGACACTCCCAGGGTACACCGCTCCCTCAGTACTGACTCTCTGACAGCGCAGGACTATCTCCGTACTGGCCTGCTGACAGCGCAGCACTCCCTCCATACTGACTCTCCGAAAGTGTGAGGCTCCCTTAGTACTGGCACTCCGAGAGCACAGAGCTCCCTCAGTACCGACACTCCAAAAGTGCAGCACTCCCAAAGTGCCGACACTCTGACAGTGCAGCACTCCCTCAGTACTGACCCTCCGACAGTGCAGCACTCCCTCAGTGTCGACCCTCCGACAGTGCAGCACACCCTCAGTACTGACCCTCCGACAGTGCAGCACTCCCTCAGTGTCGACCCTCCGACAGTGCAGCACACCCTCAGTACTGACCCTCCGACAGTGCAGCACTCCCTCAGTGTCGACCCTCCGACAGTGCAGCACACCCTCAGTATTGAACCTCCAATAGTGCAGAACACCTTCTGTACTGACTCTCTGACAATGCAGCACTCCCTCAGTACTGACCTTCCGACAGTGCTGCACTCTCGCAGTACTGACTGTCTGACAGTGCAGCACTCCATCCGTACTGGCTCTCTGCAGTGCGGCACTCCATCCGTACTGGCTCTCTGCAGTGCGGCACTCCTTCAGTCCTAACCCTCCGACAGTGCAGCACTCCCTCCAAATTGATCGTCCAACAGCGCAGCTCTCCCTCAGTGCTGACCCTCCAATGTGCAGCACTCCATCCGTACTAACCCTCTGACAGCGCAGCACTTCTACCATACCTACTCTCCGACAGTGCAGCACTCCCTCAGTACACGGTCCAACAGTGCAGCGTTGCCTCCGCTCTGACCCTCCAACAGTGCAGCAATCCCTCAGTACTGACCATCCGACAGTGCAGCACTCCCTCAGTCCTGACTCTCCGACAGTGCAGCACTCCCTCAGTACTGACCCTCCGACAATGCAGCACTACCTCAGTCCTGAGCTTCCGACAGTGCAGCATTCCCTCAGTACTGACCGTCCGACAGTGCAGCATTCCCTCAGTACTGACCCTCCGAGAGTGCAGCACTCCCTCTATACTGATCCCCTGACAGTGCAGCAGTCCCCTCAGTACTAACCCTCTGACAGTGCATCACTCCCTCAGTACTGATTATCTGACAGTGCAACACTCCCTCAGTACTGATCCTCCGACAGTGCAGCACTCCCTCAGGATTAACCCTCCGACAGTGCAACACTCCCTCAGTACTGATCCTCCGACAGTGCAGCACTCCCTCAGTATTGACCCTCCGACAGTGCAGCACTCCCTCAGTACTGACTCTCCGACAGTGCAGCACTCCCTCAGTACTGACTCTCTGACAGTGCAGCACTCCCTCAGTACTGACCCTCCGACAGTGCAGCACTCCCTCAGTACTGACTCTCCGACAGTGCAGCACTCCCTCAGTACTGACTCTCTGACAGTGCAGCACTCCCTCAGTACTGACCCTCCGACAGTGTAGCACTCCCTCAGTACTGACTCTCTGACAGTGCAGCACTCCCTCAGTACTGACCCTCCGACAGTGCAGCACTCCCTCAGTACTGACCCTCCGACAGTACAGCACCCGCTCAGTACTGACCCTCCGACAGTGCATCACTCCCTCAGTACTGACTGTCTGACAGTGCAGCACTCCCTCAGTACTGACTGTCTGACAGTGCAACACTCCCTCAGTACTGATTCACTGACAATGCAGCACTCCCTCAGTCCTGACTCTCCGACAGTGCAGCACTCCCTCAGTCCTGACTCTCCGACAGTGCAGCACTCCCTCAGTCCTGACTCTCCGACAGTGCAGCACTCCCTCAGTCCTGACTCTCTGACAGTGCAGCACTCCCTCAGTCCTGACTCTCTGACAGTGCAGCACTCCCTCAGTCCTGACTCTCTGACAGTGCAGCACTCCCTCAGTACTGACCCTCCGACAGTGCAGCACTCCCTCATTACTGACCCTCTGACAGTGCAGCACTCCCTCAGTACTGACCCTCCGACAGTGCAGCACTCCCTCAGTACTGACTGTCTGACAGTGCAGCACTCCCTCAGTCCTGACTCTCTGACAGTGCAGCACTCCCTCAGTACTGACCCTCTGACAGTGCAGCACTCCCTCAGTACTGACTCTCTGACAGTGCAGCACTCCCTCAGTCCTGACTCCCTGACAGTGCTGCACTCCCTCAGTACTGACTCTCTGACAGTGCTGCACTCCCTCAGTACTGACTCTCCGACAGTGCTGCACTCCCTCAGTACTGACTCTCCGACAGTGCTGCACTCCCTCAGTACTGACTCTCCGACAGTGCAGTGCTCCCTCTGCCACCTGGATGTGTGTACTCAAGCCCTGGAGTGGGACTTGAAGCCAGAACCTCCTGACTGAGAGGCCATCAACTGAGCTACTGCTGACACTTTGGTTCTCATCTGCAACCCAAATAGTAATTAGGAGTCAACACTGGGCAAGGGTACAGCTCAACAGAAATGAAGCAACCTCACTTGAAGCAAGGGACACAAGAGAATGAAACATTGTGGATTATAGAAGGCACTTTCCCTGATAAAATCCCCCACTATCGGACACACTGGGAGTAATGCTACAGGAGGCACATGACATTTTACACCAGCATTGGCCATGCGAGATACAAGGGATGGAAATGGAAACAGGCCAAAATCAAAGATAACAGCGAGGGGATTAAAGGATACGAGTTCAGGACTGGGATTAAAAAGGTAATAGAGATATTACGGCAAATGAAGTGTTATCTTTCGACTTTGAGCTGTTGTTGTTTTCACTCGTGCCTCAGCGCTTCTGTTTAATCGTTCGCAGTTTCTTGTGCGGTTTTCCGATTAGATTCCTGCTGAGGAGGCTTCGCTGACATTCGTAACGTTCAAATGTGCAAAGCGCCGGTTTAAAGACTGCACCTCGACTGTAAAGGACATGCCTGCCTGATAGGCCGTTTCTGAGGGGGATTGAGGGCTCGAGGGTCTGTGAAGGGATGTGTGTGGAGGGTTTTTGAGAGGGAGCGTACCGACGATGGTTGTACAGCGGTGCTAGAAGTGATCGCATTTTGATTAAACAGAACGGAGTGCCATGGGTATCGGGGAGCATGTGTGGTGCACACTGCATTTGAAATCCATAACTGCCCGAGGTGCAATTTCTGTAACAAATAGTTTAATTGGTTTTTTTTTAAAAATACTACCCATTACCCCCACACTTGCCACCCGCCACTTCTCAAGCACTCTAAACGGTTGATATACAAGTAAACTCTCTCCTGCTTTGAAGCAGTAATCCATAAACAACAAAAGGTGCTTGATCACCATAACCGGTAATGCCAGTTGTGCTCCCATGAGCAGTAATATTACACATTAGTGTCCTGTGCCTTTTAAGCACACGGTTAGTGTTGACACTGGGATTGGTCTGACTCGCCATGATTGACTGGGGAAATTATCCAATCATCTTCATTCTGCGGTGTCACTACATGTAAGCTTTCAAATATCTAACCATTTGCATTGTCACTTCCCCCACGGTCATGTGGTTATTTTTCACGAGACACAAAGTTGACGGGGCTATTTAACCAGAGAGGCCATCACAGTGGAGCCCAATCGTGTCCTCAGTCAACGTCCATCACTGTTCAATGTTCCTTCACTGTCGCTGGATCAAAATCCCAGAACTCCCTCCCTAACAGCACTGTGGGTGTAGCTACACCACATGGACTGCAGCGGCTCAAGAAGGCAGCTCACCACCACCTTCTCAAGGGGCAACTAGGGATGGGCAGTAAATGCTGGCCCAGCCAGCGACGCCCACATCCCATAATGGTCTGTACGTTTTTAGTGTACATTTTAACATCCACATTTCAAAGGCCCTGATTTTCTTCCACAGATCTTTATTTATTGTCTGGGTTACTGAGACAGACAGGAAAGTGGATCAGATGTAGAATCTTGTCAGTTACGATTATTCACTCACTCGCATTTACAATGTGATCTTGTGGCAAGCTCCTTTGACGTTTTTGCAAGAAATGCACTGCCTGCTGTGGCCTGGGTCACAAGCCCGGAGGTTAGCCGTCAGGTTTCTCCATGTGAAACCGGCTTCAAAAGTAATTAGGATAAAAGCAAAAAACTGCGGATGCTGGAAATCCAAAACAAAAACAAAAATACCTGGAAAAACTCAGCAGGTCTGGCAGCATCTGCGGAGAGGAACATAGCTAATGTTTCGAGTCCGAATGACCCTTCAACAGAACTAAGTAAAAATAGAAAAGAGGTGAAATATAAGCTGGTTTAAGGGGGGTGGGGTGGGACAAGTAGAGCTGGATAGAGGGTCAGTGATAGGTGGAGATAACCAAAAGATGTCACAGACAAAAGGACAAAGAGGTGTTAAAGGTGGTGATATTATCTGAGGAATGTGCTAATTAAGGGTAGAAAGCAGGACGAGCAAGGTACACATAGCCCTAGTGGGGGTGGGGTGGGGGGAAGAAATCAAAAAAGGCTAAACTCCATTCTCTCTCCCCTTGTCCAGTCCCTTCCCACCTACATCCGTGATTCCTCTGACACCCTACATCATATCAACAATTTCCAGTTCCCTGGCCCCAACCGCCTCCTCTTCACCATGGATGTCCAATCCCTCTACACCTCCATCCCCCACCAGGATGGTCTGATGGCTCTCCGCTTCTTCCTCGAACAGAGGCCCGAACAATCCCCATCCACCACTACTCTCCTCCATCTGGCTGAACTTGTTCTCACACTGAACAATTTCTCCTTAAACTCCTCTCACTTCCTCCAAATAAAAGGTGTGGCTATGGGTACCCGCATGGGCCCCAGCTATGCCTGTCTCTTATGGGGTATGTGAAACATTCCTTGTTCCAGTCCTACTCCGGCCCCCTCCCACAACTATTTCTCCGGTACATCGATGAATACTTCAGTGCTGCTTCATGCTCTCGTCTGGACCTGGAAAAATTTATTAATTTTGCTTCCAATTTCCACCCCTCCATCATTTTCACATGGTCCATCTCTGACACTTCCCTTCCCTTCCTTGACCTCTCTGTCTCAATTTCTGGTGATAGACTGTCCACCAATATCCATTACAAGCCTACCGACTCCCACAGCTACCTTGACTACAGCTCCTCACACCCCGCTTCCTGTAAGGACCCCATCCCATTCTCTCAGTTCCTTCCCCTCCGTCGCATCTGTTCTGATGATGCCACTTTCAAAAACAGTTCCTCTGACATGTCCTCCTTCTTCCTGAACTGAGGTTTTCCACCCACGGTGGTTGACAGGGCCCTTAACCATGTCCGGCCCATCTCCCACGCATCCGCCCTCACGTCTTCTTCTCCCTCCCAGAAACATGATAGGGTCCCCCTTGTCCTCACTTATCACCCCACCAGCCTCCGCATTCAAAGGATCATCCTCCGCCATTTCCGCCAACTCCAGCATGATGCCACCACCAAACACATCTTCCCTTCACCCCCCCGGCGGCTTTCCGTAGGGATTGTTCTTTCTGGGACACCCTGGTCCACTCCTCCATCACCCCCTACTCCTCAACCCCCTCCCACGGCACCTTCCCATGCAACCGCAGAAGGTGCAACATCTACCCCTTCACTTCCCCTCTCCTCACCGTCCAAGGGCCCGAACACTCCTTTCAAGTGAAGCAGCATTTCACTTGCACTTCCCTCAATTTAGTCTACTGCATTCGTTGCTCTCAATGCGCTTTTCTCCACATTGGAGAGACCAAACGCAGACTGGGTGACCGCTTTGCAGAACACCTTCGGTCTGTCCGCAAGCATTACCCAGACCTCCCTGTCGCTTGCCATTTTAACACTCCACCCTGCTCTCATGCCCACATGTCCGTCCTTGGCTTGCTGCATTGTTCCAGTGAAGCTCAACGCAAACTGGAGGAACAGCACCTCATCTTCTGACTAGGCACTTTACAGCCTTCCGGACTGAATACTGAGTTCAACAATTTTAGATCATGAACTCTCTCCTCCATCCCCACCCCCTTTCTGATTCCCCCCCTCCCCCTTTTTTTTCCAATAACTTATATAGACTTTCCTTTTCCCACCTATTTCCATTATTTTTAAATGTATTTCCATCCATTGTTTTATCTCTACCTTTTAGCCTATTTCTATCCCTTCCCCCCACCCCACCCCCACTAGGGCTATCTGTACCTTGCTTGTCCTGCTTTCTACCCTTAATTAGCACATTTCTTAGCTAATATCACCACCTTCAACACCTCTTTGTCCTTTTGTCTGTGACATCTTTTGGTTATCTCCACCTATCACTGGCCCTCTATCCAACTCTACCTGTCCCAACCCCCTTAAACCAGCTTAGATTTCACCCTTTTCTATTTTTACTTAGTCCTGTTGAAGAGTCATACGGACTCGAAACGTTAACTGTGTTCCTCTCTGCAGATGCTGCCAGACCTGCTGAGTTTTTCCAGGTATTTTTGTTTCAAAAGTAACTAAGCTGGCGGTGAAACATTTTCTGGAGGGCGTGAAAGACAGCGTAGAAATACAAGTTGTTTTTGACATCTGCTCAGGGTCTTCGAGTTTCTGCCATGGGTCTTCACGTGGTTCTGGACCTGGGGATCTTGGTGGGCACAGGGGGGCAGGAAGTTCTGTAGTGGGATCCGGAGTGCGGGATTCGCTTCCTTTTCTTTCCTTCTCTGCTGCCGCTCCGCTTCATGATTAAGGCATCAGGACTCAATGCAATGCAGCTTGATGGACAAGTTGCTGCCATTTTGGTAGCAAGCTCCTCCCAGTCATTAATGTCAATGCTGTCCTGCTCCAAGGAGAGCTTCAGAGGGTCTTTAAGCATTTTCTTTGACCTCCCCTGGAGCGTTGGCCATTTGAGAGTTGGGAAAACAGGACCTGGCAGAAGAGATGGTTTCCTGCCATCTGGACACAGTGTCCAGTCCATCAAAGTTGATTTTGCAGGAGTTTTGCCTGAATGCTTGTGGAGCTGACATCAAGAAGGACACTAGCGCTTGTCTGACCGTTCTCCCGTTGAATCCGAAGGATGTGATGGAGGCATTGCTGATGGAATTTCTCTAGTGCTCTCATGTGTCACTGATACACAGTCCAGGTCTCACTGCAGTACAGGAGTGTGGTGGGGACAACAGCTGCTCTGTACACTTGGACTTTTGTTGACTTGCGGAGGTCTTTGTTGTCAAACACTTGTTGCCGTAGTTTGTAGAAAGCTGAGCTGGCGCAGCTGATCCAGTGTTGGATTTCCTCATCAGTGGTGGCCTTTAGAGAGAGGTGGCTGCCAAGGTATGGCAAGTGCTCAACATATTCCAGAGTGTATACAGAAACTTAGAAACTAGGAGCAGGAGTAGGCCATTCGGCTCTTCGAGCCTGCTCCGCCATTCATTATGATCATGGCTGATCATCCAACTCAAAAGCTCCCACTTTCTCCCCATACCCTTTGATCCTTTTCGCCCCAAGAGCTATATCTAACTCCTTCTTGAAAACAAACAATGTTTTGGTCTCAACTACTTTCTGTGGTAACGAATTCCACAGGCTCACCACTCTCTGGGTGAAGAAATTTCTCCTCATCTCAGTCCTAAATGGTCTATCCCACATCCTCAGACTGTGACCCCTGGTATATATGGGAGGTGGAATGTTCAGCTGACCAGATATACGAACTTTGTTTTGGCAACATTCCAGAACATGTTGAGTTTCTTTTCTGCACAACTGAAGAGATCGAGAGGGGTTTGCAAATCTTATGCAGTGTGGGCGACACCGCAGTCACCCGCAAACTCGGTCATGTGTATCTATGGTGGTCAGTTTAGTTTTGGCACGGAGGCAACTGAGGTTAAAGAGTTTTCCATCTGGATGATATTTAATACAGACATCAGAGGGCTAATAACTCAAATAGCCTGTTGTCATTCACCATTTCCTCATGACACAAAGACAGGAAAGTAAGTTGTCAAGAGGATAAAGGAGTCTGCAAAGGGATGGAGGCAGGTTCAGTGAGTGGGCAGAAATTTGGCAGATGGAGTATAATGTGGGGAAATGTGAACTTGTTCACTTTGGCAGGAAGAATAGAAAAGCAGCACATTATTTAAATGGAGAAAGATTGCAGAACTCTGAGGTACAGAGGGATCTGGGTGTCCTGGTGCATAAATCATAAAAGGTTAATATGCGGGTGCAGCAAGTGATTAGGAAGTCAGATGGAATGCTGGTGTTTATTGCGAGGGGAAATCGAGTGTAAAAGTAGAGAAGTGTTGCTATAACCGTACAGGGCATTGATGAGACCACGCCCAGAGTACTGTGTACAGTTTTGGTCTCCTTACTTAAGAAAGGACATAATTGCATTAGAAGCAGTTCAGAGAAGGTTCGCTAAGATAATTCCTAGGATAAAGGGGTTATCCTATGAGGAAAGATTGAGCAGCTTAGGTCCAGACCTGTTGGAGCTTAGAAGAATGAGAGGTGATCTTATTGAAACACTTAAGGTCCTGAGCGGCTGACTGGGTGGATGCTGAGGGGACGTTTTCCCTTCTGGGAGAGGTTAGAACTAAGGGACGCAGTTTAAAAATTAGGGGTCTTCCATTTAAGACGGCGGATGTGGGAATTTTTTCAATCTCAGAAAGTCGTTAGTCTGTGGCATTCTCTTCCCCAGAGAGCAGTGGAGGCTGGGTCATTGAATATATTCAAGGCTGAGTTAGATTGATTTTTGATAGATAAGGGAGTAAAGGGCTATGGGGGCAGGCAGGAAAGTGGAGTTGAGGCCACAGTCAGATCAGCCACGAACTTATTGAATAGTGGAGGGGCCAAATGGCCTATTCCTGCTCCTACATCTTGCGTTCTTGTGTTCAAGGTCAAACGTGAAGTATGGGCTCTTCAGTGAGGAACAAGGAGGGAAGAAGGTGCCTGTGCACTGACCCAGTGAAAAGAAAAGCAACAAAATCTGTGGTTACATTTCAATCTGCGATCCAGCCGCAGCATGTTGTGTGGAGCTATCACTGTCATATTAAATAGTCCAACTCCAATAACAGGCAAATCTTAAGGTCTAGGGAGCTGAAGGCTTGGCTGCCAAGGGTGGAGTAAAGAAAACCTGGATGTAGGAGAGAACAGGATTGGAGCAGCGCAGAGATCCCAGAGGGCTTTACGGGATGAGGAATTTGGTGGGAATTGGATTGAGGGAGAAGGGGGTGGGGTCCATGGACAAGATGAGCTGAGAGAAACTATGAGGGACGCGAGGAGAGAAACAGGACAAAGGGCGATCTCAGGGCTGGTGAGGGGGAGGCGGCATTTGGGGGATGTTTTTGGGAAATCTAGGTGGGCATGGGGAAGTGTCGGGGGAGGGGGGGGTGTTGCAGCAGAGGCAACTGATTGGATGGTTTCAATTTTGGTGACAAAGTCGTCCATGGCGGAGGAGACGGTGGCGGAGGGGTTTTATGACGACAGTTTGCAGTAGAGTCAAGTAGAGAAGCCAGGGCTTATTTCTGCATTTCAGGATGTTCCTGGTATAGTGAACAGTGTCGGCAAAGGAGAGCAGGACCCGGTATTGTTTTCCATGGTCTAGCCCAATCTGGCAATGTCTGCCATAAACATTCAAGTCTACCTTCCTTGGACTTAAGGGCGTGTGGATTGGGCTGTCGAAGAGGGATGACCAAGATGAGAGAGAGAGTGATGATCTGAATGGGGGCAAGGGCATCAAAAGTGGAGCTGAGTCCATTATTCAGATCAGCAGCTGCAGACAGGTGGAAAACCAAGGACCAAAGGCTAGAGAGCTGGCAATTTGAAAGTGCCGTTGTAAAAGATTTGGAAGTGCGGCTCTCCGTCCCCACCCCAACCCAAGGTGGATACAGAAGCAGGTTTGGGAGATGTGGTGAGGAAAGGGGAACGCGATTGGTGAGGCAAACAAGGAAGCGATCAGACAGCAGAGAAACCGCGTGAGATGGCAAGGTCTAGGAGGTGGCCATGAATGTGGGTAGGCGAGTTTATTGGAGGGAGAGATTTAGAGAGTGCGTGTGCGTGCGTCTGTGTGTTTGTGTGTGTGTGTGTATATATAGGGGTTTAAGAAGGGGTAGAGTTTAAGTTATTGAGTTAGATGTTAGCAGTTCATATTTCTTTCTTTTGTCACTAGTTAAAGATAATTTGTTCAATAAACAGTTATTCACTTATTAAGTTTACAAACCTGGTGCTCGTATTCTGTTAACCTAAATTAAAGGCAAAACCCTAGAGTGCATCGATGGGCAGAGGGATCTGGATGTACAGTCCACAGGTCACTGAAAGTGGCAACGCAGGTGGATAAGGTAGTCAGGAAGGCATATGGCATGCTTGCCTTCATCGGCAGGGGTATTGAGTATTAAAGCTGGGAAGTCATACTGCAGCTATATAGAACCTTGGTAAGGCCACACTTGGAATATTGCGTGCAATTCTGGCCGCCACATTACCAGAAGGATATGGAGGCATTGGAGAGGGTGCAGAGGAGGTTTACCAGGATGCTGCCTGGTCTGGAGGTTATTAGCTATGAGGAGAGGTTGGAGAAACTCGGATTGTTCTCACTAGAGCGACAGAGATTGAGGGGCGACTTGATAGACGTTTACAAAATTATGAGTGGCATGGACAGAGTAGATAGTCAGAAGCTTTTTCCCAGGGTGTAAGAGTCAATTACTTGGGGACATAGATTTAAGGTGAGAGGAGAAAACTATAGAGGAGATGTGCGGGGCAAGTTTTTTACGCAGAGGGTAGTGAGTGTCTGGAATTCGCTGCCAGAGGAGGTGGTGGAAGCAGGTACGATAGTGGTGTTTAAGAGGCAGCTTGACAAATACATGACTAGGATGGGAATGGAGGGATACGGACCCCGGAAGTGCAAAATGTTTTAGTTTGACAGGCGATATGATCGGCGCAGGCTTGGAGGGCCGAAGGGCCTGTTCCTGTGCTGTACTTTTCTTTGTTCTTTGTTTTTTTGTTCTTAAACAGTTTGGTAGAATGGGGGCAATCTGGTGGTTTGGTCATTTTCACATTTGTCTCAGCTTGGGGAACAATGCGACTTGGTATTACAGTGAGTCAGGACAATCATAAAAAGCTGGCTGACAGAGGAGCTTTCACAGAGATTGTGAATTTTCATAATTCATGAAAATGCCTTAAACTTTACAGTGAATGAATATCGACTCAAATCCGGTGTGAGTGAATATTTACTTAAATCTGGTGTGAGTGACATTCCATTCGAGTTCCTAATGACTTGTTGCATCTGCATGCTAACTTTTTGTACCAGGACAATCTGAAATAACAACGGAAAATGCTGAAAAATAATTAGGTTTAGTTAGTGTGGATTGAAGGAGAAAGTGTAGTCAGGACATCAGGAGAACTCCCTAGTTCCTTTCAAATTGTGCCACAGGGCATTTCACATCCACCTTAACAACCAGGGCTCCAGTTTAACATCTCATCCAAAGAGCAGCTGCACTGACAATGTAACTCTAAGTACCCAACTGAAACATCGGCTTACATTGCATGCTCGAGTCCTCCAGTGAGGTCTGAACCCATGAGCTGTTGACCCTGAAGGATTTTTTAAAAAATTTATTCTTTCACGGGATGTGGGCCAGCATATACTCCCCATCCTTAGTTGCCCTTGAGAAGGTGGTGGTGATCTGCCTTCTTGAACCGCTGCAGTCCATGTGGTGTAGGTACACCCACAGTGCTGTTAGGGAGGGAGTTCCAGGATTTTGACCCAGTGACAGTGAAGGAATGGCCGATATATTTCCAAGTCAGGATGGTGAGTGGCTTGGAGGGGAACTTCCAGGTGGTGGTGTTCCCATATGTCTGCTGCCCTTGTCCTTCTAGATGGTAGAAGTGACCGGTTTGGAAGGTGCTGTCTGAAGAGTCTTGACAAATGGCTGCCGTGCATCTTGTAGATGGTGCACACTGCTGCCACTGTGCGTCAGTGGTGGAGAGAGAGAGAGAATGTTGAAGGGGGTGAAGGGGTCCCAATCAAGTTTTGTCTTGGGCGGTGTTTAGCTTCTTGAGTATTGTTGGAGCTGCACTCATCCAGGCAAGTGGAGAGTATTCCATCATACTCCTGCCTTGTGCCTTGTGGACAGGCTTTGGGGAGTCAGGAGGTGAGTTACTCGCCATAAGATTCCTAGCCTCTGACCTGCTCTTGTAGCCACAGTATTTATATGGCTAGTCCAGTTCAGTTTGTGTGATAGTGTGGCCAACAGAACCGAGGACGGAGAATTATGTCTAGTGACCCTCTGCAAGCGGAGTCCACACTTAAAACATGAAAACTCACAGCTAAGCATTTCCTATCAGGGTATGGTCATGTAGCGGCTATGTTACCAGACTAGTAATCCAGAAGCTTGGGCTAAAGACCTGGAGACACAAGTTCAAACCCCACCACGGCAACTGGGAATTTAAACTCAGTTAATTAGATAAAATTGGAATTGAAAAACTAGCACTAGTAATGGTGACCGTGAAACCGAGTTATCGTTTAAAATCCATCCAGTTTGCTAATGTCCCTTAGGGAAGGGAATCTGCCATGCTTACCAGATCTGGCTGATGTGACTCTTACCTGCGTTTTGCATTAGCCTAGCAAGCCGCTCCATTGTTGGAGATGGACAATAAATGCCACCATCGCCAGTGACACTCACATCACATGAATGAGTTTTTAAAAAGTCCACTGGATCACTATAATCCATGTCCCTGTGAGTTTCACAGAGTGGGAAATGCCCTGGGAACAGACAGATAATCAGTGATTAATGTTAGCTCGTCAGAGTGTACCCACATCAAATGCGTGTCATATTAAGGATGGTCAAAAACGTTATTGAATGCCATTGTTGACAATAATAATCCCAAATTTTCCTGTCATTATATGGAAATCCAGTCACATACAGAAAGGAAATACATTCATAAATAGGCTAAAAGTGCTGGTCAGAAGAAACCCTTTCCCGTCTTTTCATCTTTAGTTAAGCAGAGAGACTTGAAGCTGTGGGCAACTTTATTAACCTGCAGCTAAGGGATCTTACCAGAACAAAGGGAACTCGCTCCCCCCGACGAGCATCCTTCACAATCCTGCAGCAGCAACGTGTCTGCACAGATTTCATCAGCATCTATTCTGCAATCAGTCAAACAGTTACATTTGGGTGATACTCTGAACGTATTCGGAAACAGATTTCACAGCAACTGAAAAAGACACATTTTTTGCAGGGCTATGGGGAAAAGAGCAGGGGAGTGGGACTACTTGGATAGGTCTTTCAAAGAGCCAGCACAGGCATAATGGGCTGAATGGCCTCCTTCTGTTCCGTGTGACTCCATAATTATAGCAAAAAAGGAAAATAATTTCATTAGCTCCGAAATATCTAAAAAGGAATACAATTCAAAATTAATTCAATTTATTTTCAAATTTCCCTCCCTCCCTGCCCCCACCCACCCCCCCTGCCCCCGCCCCCGCCCACCCCCACCCCCGCTCACCCCCACCCACCCCCCCTGCCCCCGCCCACCCACTCCCCGCCCCCGCCCACCCACTCCCCGCCCCCGCCCACCCCCTGCCCCCGCCCACCCCCTCCCTGCCCCCGCCCGCCCGCCCCCTCCCTGCCCCCGCCCGCCCGCCCGCCCCCTGCCCCCGCCCGCCCGCCCGCCCCCTGCCCCCGCCCGCCCGCCCGCCCCCTGCCCCCGCCCGCCCGCCCACCCCCTCCCTGCCCCCGCCCACCCACCCCCTGCCCCCGCCCACCCACTCCCTGCTCCCACCCACCCACTCCCTGCCCCCGCCCACCCCCTGCCCCCATCCACCCACTCCCTGCCCCCGCCCACCCCCTCCCTGCCCCCGCCCACCCACTCCCCGCCCCCACCCACCCCCTGCCCCACCCCGCCCACTCCCCGCCCCCGCCCACCCCCCCTTCCGCGTCATCCCCCCCCGCCCCCGCCCCGCCCTCTGCAACAGAAACTCTGACCGTGATTTGGACAGGATGGGGGATGAGGTAGTTTTACAGGTGCCCGTTTTGTTTTAAAAACAGTCGAGTGTCAATAAGCTATTCGACCACAGGAGGCACCACCGTTTAGTCTTCTTTGAACAGCCATGAACTCGGGAAGCTGGGACTAAACTCCTTTGAGCAGAGAAGATTAAGGGGAGATTCGATCGGCGCGTTTAAAATGATCAGGGGCTTGACAGAGTAAACAAGGAAAAACAGTTTCCACTAGTCATTGATTTTCCACTCCCCCCTGCCAGTGGACCATTACTTGCTCCCATTGCTCAACCTGTGCCGTTTTCTAAAATGGGCAGCTAGGAAAGGTGTGAAACCAGCCTGGGATGATCCGGACTCATCAATCGGGGCACATTGGATGAGTTCAGAGAAGGTTCACTTGGCTGATTCCTGGGATGAAGGGGTTTTCTTATGAGGAATAGTTGAGCAGGTTGGTCCTGTACTCATTGGAGTTTAGAAGAATGAGGGGTGATCTTATTGAAACATAAGATTCTGAGGGGGCTTGACAGGGTAGATGCTGAGAGGTTGTTTCCCCTCGTGGGAGAATCCAGGACTAGGGGGCACAGTTTCAAAATAAGGGGTCGCACATTTAAGCACAGGGATGAGGAGGTATTTCTTTTCCCAGGAAGTTATTATTGTTGGGAATTCTCTTCCCCAGGAAGCAGTGATTCCTGTTAGCACTGATAGAGGATTGGCTAACCAATAAATCACCCCCAACATCATGAGTTCTCATTCCTGTGCAGTAACCTTTTTATGTGGCACCTTACTGAATACCTTTTGGAAATCTAAATACACTACATCTACCGGTTCCCCTTTATCCACCCTGCTTGTTACATCCTCAAAGAACTCTAGTAAATTTGTTGAACACAATATTCCATTCACAAAACTATGCTGACTCTCCTGATTGTATCATGATTCTCTAAACATCCTGCTACTTCCTCTTTAATAATGGATTCCAGCATTTTCCCTACGACAGATGTTAGACTAACTAGCCTCAAGTTTCCTGCCTTCTGTCTCCATCCTTCCTTGAATAATGGTGTTACATTTAGCTGTGACCTTTCCAGAACCTAGACAATTTTGGAAGATTACAACCAATCCACTATCTCTGCAGCCAATTCTTTTAAGATCCTAGGAGACAGGCCATCAGGTCCAGGGGACTTGTCAGCCTTTAGACCCATTAGTTTTCCTAGCACACTTTCTCTAGTGATTGAGATTGTTTTAAGTTCCTCCTTCCCTTTTGCCCCCTGTTTTCCTACTAGCAACGCTTTTTGTGCCTTCTATCGTGAAGACACAAAATTCCCCAGTCTCACCCTGTAAGGGATCAACACTCACTTTAGCTACTCTCTTACTTTTTATATACTGGTAGAAGCTTTTTACTGTCTGCTTTTATATTTCTTGTTAGCTTTCTCTCATTCTCCAATTTCTCCCTCTATTATTCTTTTAGCCATCGTTTGCTTCTTTCTACCACTAATCATTGCAGCATTGGATGTCCACATAGTTGTCTTCACCCACCAGACTACTCATGGATAATTCCCAGCTTGTTACTGTACAGCAATTAGAGGCATGAAAGATAAGCATTTATATAGCGCCTTTCGGCATCTCAAGCTGTCCCAGAGTGCTTTACAACCAATGAAGTGTTTTTGAGATGCAGTCACAGTTGTAATTAAGGAAACATGGAAGCCAATTTGCACACAGCAATGTAACAATGACCAGATAATCTATTTCTGCTGTGCTGATTGAGGAACAAATACTGACAGAGACAATGTAGATAACTCACCTGCTCTTCTTCTTCAAAAAAAAAGTCATGGGGTCGCTCGGAAGGGCAGATGAGGCCTTGGTTTAACATCTCACCCAAAAGACAGTACCGCTGACTGTGCAGCACCATCTCAGTACTGCTCTGAAGAGGGATACGGGGATAGTGCAGGAGAATAATGTTGAAGTCGAAGATCGGCCATGATCTCATTGAATGGTGGGGTAGGCTCGAAGGGCTGAATGGCCAATCCTGCTCCTATTTCTTAGGTTATTATGTGCTCAAGCCTCTGGAATGGGGCCTAAACCCATAACGCTCCGACTCCAAGGAGAGAGTGTGGCCTACTGATCTACAACTGGCAGGAAAATTGCATGTCACTGTAGAAACTAGGTGACAAAGCACAGAGTGGGAATCAAAGCTGGAACTTTCTGCCCTTCTGACCAGGTTACATATTACCTTTCGCTAACAAAGACTTCAGGGTAACTACAGGTCTAAACTTCACTTCCCTGGGAGGGTCCAAAATATAATCTCAACAGCCAGAGTGGTTCCAGGAATGAGGAGCTTCAGTTGGAGAGGTAGATTGGAGAAGTTGGGACTGTTCTTCTTGGAGAAGAGAGGGTTGAGAGGAGATTTGATAGAGGTGTTCAAAATCACGAGGGGTCTGGACAGAGTAGATAGGGAGAAACTGCTCCCATTGATGGAAGAATCGAGAAGCAGAGGGCACCGATTTAAGATAATTGGCAAAAGAAGCAATGGAGACACGAGGAGCAACTTTTTCACACAGCGAGTGGTTGGGATCTGGAATGCACTGCCTGAGAGAGCGTGGTGGAGGCAGGGTCAGTCGAGGCATCTGAAAGGGAATTAGGGTATCATCTGAAAAGGTAGAATGTGCAGGGTTACAGGGAGAAGGCAGGGGAGAGGCATGAGGTGAATTGCTCATTTGGAGAGCCTGTGCGGACACGATGGGCTGAATGGTCTCCTGCACTGCAACAGGTTCTGTGATACTGAGAAATCCGTCATTAATTCAGGACAGAAAAACAGGAGGAAACACAAACCGATGTCATACAAAATGTGGTTTATTGTCATGATTAACATCCATTACAATGATTAACCTCTTACAGATCAGTAAATAATTGTAAATATTAACAATGGACAGAATATCTTTCAGCTGCAGGGCCCAGTGAATTGGGAAGAACAGCCCCCCTCCTCCCGCACAATAAAAAATGGAAGGTATTGGTCTCTGTTCAGTTTAACACCAGCCCCACCATGGACACTTCACATCCAGGGCATGATCCAATCAGGGTTTTTTTTTATATTCGCTAACACCATTGCTGCCAACTTCCTGACAGCAATATCGGGGCCACGATCTTTCACCGGCACATTAGTGTATAGACACCCTGTGTGGCAGGGCCTGGGGTTCAGTCCGTGAATCTTCACAGCACAATTTCCCGGCCACGGGGGTTGGACTAACTGGCAGAGGGTTACCAGGTTAGAAACAAAATATGAAAATTTGGAAATGAAGGCAAAAGGGCCCACAAGGCCTTCGATAGGACCCTTTGCAACACTTCACTTCAACAGGACTAGTGATCAATTTGCTCCTTTAGGTGTCGTTGTTGAATGTTTGATATACTCTGTCCGTACCCGTCCGTCGGTACCCGGTCCCTACCACACTAAGGCTGTGCTTGGAGTATAGAAGGCTAAGGGGGGGATTTAATTGAGGCATCCACAAGGGTCAGGAACCAGAGGACATATATTTAAGCTGCATGATTCAATCATTTCCCCAGTAACACGTGCGCAATGGCTCCTAGCAACCAAAACACTGGCACTCGCAGAGGGCCGGGAGAGAGCCACTCACTGGGTCTGTTATTCTCCCTTGAGGAAAAGTAAGAAAAAAGGGGAGGGGGAGGGCGCGGGGGAGGGCGAGGGCGAGGGCGAGGGCATGCATACGGAGGGGGAGGGGGAGGGGGAGGGGGAGGGTGTGGAGGGGGAGGGGGAGGGGGATGGGGAGGGGGAGGGCATGCATACGGAGGGGGAGGGGGACGGGGTGGAAAGAACACGAAGGCCCAGAATGGCGCTGCCCATCTGCACTGAACTGAGTAGCAGCCGGTACTGAGTTCAAGTCCCTGTGGGGGGTGGGGGGGTGATGGGCAGCGGGAGCTGAACCCACAACCTCCTGACTCAGGAGCAAGTTAATCACATTATAAACTAAAGGGCGATGACTTTGAGAAGTTAAAATTAAAACAATGTGGAGTGACTCCTGAAGCATACTGTAAATAAGGTGGTAAAATGTATGGTAGAGAGAGTGTTTGGTGGTGGTCGAGGTGTTAGATTTGGTCTGAGGGTCTCTGCTGAAGAGGTGGTCGGATGGTCCAGCCACAATTCCTACTCGTTATTATCCAGTGGCCCCTGCTCGAAATTTCATTCATGAATAGCCAGAATGAAGTGATTGCGATGCCCACCACAGTTAAATGTCATGCTGGTACCCACCCTTTTGGATGGCGTGAAGAATGGCCTCTTCGTGTACCAGAGGCCCGAGGATACCTGGAGAACCATACAGCATTGAATAATGATCTAAGCTGGGCCCCAAACATTAGAAAGGGACAAAGCCTCAAATTAAGTAAGAATACACGTCCCAGTCCATTGCACGTGAAGGTGCATAAAGAAACCTGCTCCTATACTATCAGCATACATATTAAAGGTGAAGTCAGAAATATTGCCGAGAATACGGATGGAAAAGGGAGAGCGAGAGTTATCAGCATGTCCCTTTTAGAATTATTTAAAAAAAAGACATGTTGCAGACAGAAAGAGCATGTGCTTACATTGCGCCACTTTCAGCTAAACAAAATAGGTGACAGCCATTCCCTGGTTCATTCCCCAGGGCAATGCCTGGATTTAAACAAGGTTTGGCAATTAATTGTCAGTTATCAGTTAACTGGTGCATTCTCCATGGCAATGCCTCTACCAGAGTGCACTTGCCACCCAGTCAGCACTCTCTTCTCAAGCAGTATAAAATGTTGTTCTCTTTACTACTGGCATTTTTGCGAATTGTCCTGATGAGTGCCAGACGAAAAG